>NC_086318.1:11016588-11181588 GCF_036172605.1 Pelobates fuscus | reverse complement strand
CTCCCTAGCCCCTGTCTGACCACACAGGAGTCTACTTATCATCAGACTCCCAGGATATATATTTACACAAGGCAAGTGAATACTACCGCGGTCAACTGAATTTTAACCACTTCAAGGCTATCTACATGTGATACTTCTGCAGCTGCATCCTCATATTGATAGACGAACCCAGAGCTTACTACTACAAGGAGCAGAGAGCACTCCTCCATATTATCAGGTCGTTCTTCTTTTGCACATTCACTCTATACTTCCCAAGTATATGTTTTTCACAGTTCTATCCATTTTTATTGCAATTTTCCTATCTCCAACTTATATGTTGTTTTTCATTCAAGTTTTTTCATTTTTTGGCTTTTTTTGTGTGCAAATAATTAGTGTGCACACTAAACTAAATACAACTAGGTAGTACTTTAATACTGAATTAATATATAGTAATTTAATTGATATTTTATGTTCAAGCTAATAAATAAAATGTTTTTCTTTTAAATACAGTAACCTTGATGTTTGCGCTCCTTTCAAAACTCTTTTATTGATGACATTATCAGGGCCGGACTGGGGATACAAAGCAGCCCTGGAAAAAAAATATATGCCAGCCCCATAAGTCAATGCGCCATATATGCCACCCCAGATGATTGAGTAAATATATATATATATATATATATATATATATATTGCTTTTTCTAATATAAAATATTGGTCCTTTCATAGTAAAACGTTTAATTATACAGTAAGCATACTCACATGCAGACACAGACAATGTCACTGACACACACAAGTTCATTGATACACAGCCTCATAGACAAACAATCTCACTGATATACATAAGCTCATTGACATAAAAACACAAGCTCACTCAGTAGCAGACACACACACACATGCAAGCAAGCAAGCTCACTAGCAGGCGCACACACACACACACACACACACACAGCTTAATGTAGTGGTTCTGGTGTCTATAGCCTGTTCCTGCAGGCTTTTCAATGTAGACACTGACTTTTCAGAGAAAAGGCAGTGTTTACATTGCTTCCAAGTGACACCTCTAGTGACACCCACTCAGACGGTCACTAGAGGTGCTTCCTGTGTCAGTGCTGCACAGTGTGCAGCACCTACATTCAGGTCCTCCACGCTTTGGAGACGCTGAAGGTTCCCCATAGAGATACATTGATTCAATGCATCTCTATGAGAAGATGCTGATTGGTGTAGCGTTTTGCAGCCAATCCTATGGCAAGCTTGATGATCTCAGCCATAGAGGCAGGGCCAGTCGAGGGGAGACCAGCATAGCGTGGGGGAAAAAAAAAAAGGTGAGTAAAAACAGTATTTTTAAAACACACACAGACACACACAGACACCATGACAGACACACACACACACACCACGACAGACACACACACCACAACAGACAGACCATGACACAGACAGACACACACACTCCATGATACAGACACAAACACAACGTGACACAGACACAAACACACACATCATGACAGACACACACCATGACACAAAGACACACGCCATGACACACAGACACCCACACTCAGGCACAGACACCCACACCATGACACAGACACACACACACACACACACACCATGACACAGACAGACACACATACACCCCATGACACAGACAGACACATACCATGACACACACAGACCATGCCACATACACACACACCATGACACAGACACACACACACACACCCACCATGACACAGACAGACACACACACATACACACCATGACACAGACAGACACATACCATGATACACACAGACCATGCCACATACACACACACACAATGACACACACACACCCACCCAGGGCCGCACTGGCCCACCGGGATACCGGGGAATTTTCCCGGTGGGCCGTCGGCACCTGGGGCCGGGCAGACATGTGGGTATGCTGGCGGCCGCTGGAGGAACTTTTCTGGCGGCCGCAGGGGAAGCTGTGCTGTGTCTGCTCTCCAGCGCGCTACTGAATGAGACCGGGGCCGGAATATGACGTCATATTCCGGCCCCGGTCTCATTCAGTAGCGCGTGAGGGCGGGGGAGCAGACACAGCACAGCTTCCCCTGCGGCCGCCAGAAAAGTTCCTCCAGCGGCCGCCATCCCAGTTTCTTCTGCGGCCACCATCCCTGCTCCTCCAGCGGCCGCCATCCCTGCACTGGCGGATCCAGGGTGGGGGCAACTACCCCCCGAGAATCCGAGGTTCTCCCTCTCCCTTGCCGACTAATGCAGGGCTGGCCTGTCCAAGCGCCAGCCCTGCAATGTGCCTTCATGGACCGGAGGGGAGATCAGAGCTCTCCCTCTCCGGTCCGCAGGCACGGTTTGCTGGCCGCCGGCAGGGGAGGGAGAGAGAGAGAGGACCCAGGGGAGCTCAGTCTGCAGCTCCTCCAGGTCCTTCTCTCGCGAGCATGGAGCGTTGCCATGGCAACGCTCCGGATCTCGCGAGAGTGAACTCTAGCCCTGGAGACCGGGGCTAGAGTTCACTCTCACCACATGGACCACCAGGGATACCTACCGGACCACCAGGTATCGAGAAATGTCCCCCCTCCTCCCTAAACAAAGGTAAGAAGGGAGGGGGGACATTATGTATATTTAAAAAAACAAACAAAAACATTTTATCAAATTAAAAAAAAGCCCCACATCCTTATCACACACATACCCTACAAACACACACATACACTGCCCCCACACACACACATTGTCCCCCAACTACATAGACTGCCCCCATACACACACATTGCCCCACATACATACACTGCCCCCATACACACACATACACTTCCCCCATACACACACATTGCCCACATACACTGCCCCCAACACACACACACACCCTACACACACATTGGCCCCACACACACTGCCTCATACACACAAACTTCCCCCCATACACACAAACTTCCCCCATACACACATTGCCCCCCCATTTACACTGCAACGCACACACACACACTGCCCCCCTAACACACACTGCCGTCCTCACGTACACACTGCAACTTTCACACACACATACACTGCTCACACAGTCCTTCTTACAAAAACACACACACACTGCACCCCTGCTCCTATGCCCTACTACAGCCCCATTTCCAAGCAGACCTCAGGTAAGTTGTCAAACTGTTCTTAAACGGTTTGACTACTTACTCTGGGAGGGGGTACTGGCACCATAACCACTACACTGAGCTGTAGTGGGTATTGTGTCTGGATTATTTCTCTAAATAATCTGCAAGTGCCACTCCCGAGGTCAGGCTCTGGATCCGCCACTGCATCCCTGCTCCTCCAGCGGCCGCCATCACACCCAGCTCTCTGCCCTGCATGACCCCCCTGGCCGGTCACCCACAGGTAATATGTGTTATGCTGTCAGTGTGTGTGTGTGTCATGGTATGTGTCTGTCTGTGTCATGGTGTGTGTGTGTCTGTGGCATGGTCTGTCTGTGGCATGGTGTGTGTGTGTGTCATGGTATGTGTCTGTGTCATGGTGGGTGACATACACACACACACCCCCACCATGACACAGACAGACACACATACACACCATGACACAGACAGACACATACCATGACACACACAGACCATGCCACATACACACATACACACACACACACCATGACACAGACACACACACACACATACACACCATGACACAGACAGACACATACCATGATACACACAGACCATGCCACACACACACACCCACCATGACACAGACACATACCATGACACACACACACACACCATGCCACAGACAGACCATGCCACAGACACACACACACCATGACACAGACAGACACATACCATGACACACACACACACTGACATCATAACACATATTACCTGTGGGTGACCGGCCAGGGGGGTCATGCAGGGCAGAGAGCTGGGTGTGATGGCGGCCGCTGGAGGAGCAGGGATGCAGTGGCGGATCCAGAGCCTGACCTCGGGAGGGGCACTTGCAGATTATTTAGAGAAATAATCCAGACACAATACCCACTACAGCTCAGTGTAGTGGTTATGGTGCCAGTACCCCCTCCCAGAGTAAGTAGTCAAACCGTTTAAGAACAGTTTGACAACTTACCTGAGGTCTGCTTGGAAATGGGGCTGTAGTAGGGCATAGGAGCAGGGGTGCAGTGTGTGTGTGTTTGTGTAAGAAGGACTGTGTGAGCAGTGTGTGTGTGTGAAAGTTGCAGTGTGTACTTGAGGACGGCAGTGTGTGTTAGGGGGGCAGTGTGTGTGTGTGCGTTGCAGTGTGAGTAGGGGGCAATGTGTGTATGGGGGAAGTTTGTGTGTATGGGGGGAAGTTTGTGTGTATGAGGCAGTGTGTGTGGGGCCAATGTGTGTGTAGGGTGTGTGTGTGTGTGTGTGTGTGTTGGGGGCAGTGTATGTGGGCAATGTGTGTGTATGGAGGAAGTGTATGTGTGTGTATGGGGGCAGTGTATGTGTGTGTATGGGGGCAGTGTATGTATGTGGGGCAATGTGTGTGTATGGGGGCAGTCTATGTAGTTGGGGGACAATGTGTGTGTGTGGGGGCAGTGTATGTGTGTGTTTGTAGGGTATGTGTGTGATAAGGATGTGGGGCTTTTTTTTATGCTTTTTTAATTTTAATTTGATCAAATGTTTTGTTTTTTTTAAATATACATAATGTCCCCCCTCCCTTCTTACCTTTGTTTAGGGAGGAGGGGGGACATTTCTCGATCCCTGGTGGTCCGGTGGGTATCCCTGGTGGTCCATGTGGTGAGAGTGAACTCTAGCTCCGGTCTCCAGGGCTAGAGTTCACTCTCGCGAGATCCGGAGCGTTGCCATGGCAACGCTCCGTGCTCGCGAGAGAAGGACCTGGAGGAGCTGCAGACTGAGCTCCCCTGGGTCCTCTCTCTCCCTCCCCTGCCGGCGGCCAGCAAACAGTGCCTGCGGACCGGAGAGGGAGAGCTCTGATCTCCCCTCCGGTCCATAAAGGCACATTGCAGGGCTGGCGCTTGGACAGGCCAGACCTGCATTAGTCGGCAAGGGAGAGGGAGAACCTCGGATTCTCGGGGGGGCAGTTGCCCCCACCCTGGATCCGCCAGTGCAGGGATGGCGGCCGCTGGAGGAGCAGGGATGGCGGCCGCAGAAGAAACTGGGATGGCGGCCGCTGGAGGAACTTTTCTGGCGGCCGCAGGGGAAGCTGTGCTGTGTCTGCTCCCCCGCCCTCACGCGCTACTGAATGAGACCGGGGCCGGAATATGACGTCATATTCCGGCCCCGGTCTCATTCAGTAGCGCGCTGGAGAGCAGACACAGCACAGCTTCCCCTGCGGCCGCCAGAAAAGTTCCTCCAGCGGCCGCCAGCATACCCACATGTCTGCCCGGCCCCAGGTGCCGACGGCCCACCGGGAAATTTCCCGGTATCCCGGTGGGCCAGTCCGGCCCTGCCAACAGAAGGTAACCCTCAAACCCTCTGAGGAGAGAACATGTAACACAAAGAAATACAGGAAAAGAGCTGTGCCAATAGTTAAAAGGTATAATAGTTAATCTGAATAGGTAGGGCAATATAACATAGTTGGTCTCACTGAAATGGTGGGGCTAAAGTTCTGATGGTGTAACTGAAGGTAAAGTTCAATAATATTGAGGTCTCATTTAGAAGTATCTTTATCAGGTGCCTGTTTTTGGGTGTAGAGTCCTCAATGTCCCTAATGGTTTAACAGTCCTGCTTATATGCAAGACAAAAATGAGGCGACCCAATGGTGCAGTACCCAATATGGGTAAAATAAACAAATATGTGCAATCAACTCACATTTAAAAGAGCAATAGCCAGCTATGGTGTGAAGGGCATACAGCGGTATAATCTCCGCTTTAAAGCATATGTGATGGGAGTCCTCCAGAGGGATGGTATCCAACACTCAGGAGAGGGATGTATAAAAGACAGCAAATAGTGTTCTCAGTAGAATAAAATATGCAGTAAACATAAATAAAAATGAACTCACAAGTGAAGTGCAGGCAAACTACACTGTGATGTCAGCGTTGGTGGTATGATCCCCACCTCGATAATACTTTGAGTCACACGAAGGTTAAAGGAAGCCAGGTAAAAAATTCCAAATAAAAAAGTGTAATAAAAAGCCTTTTATTAATAAAAATGCACAATCAAAATAACCATAACACGTTTCACCACTAGGGCTTTATCAAATGGATTAGAGTTTAGAACCTGGCTACTCTGAGTATATATAGGTAATTAAGCAATTAAAATTGGCGCCAAAAAAAAACATAGATTAGCAGCCAATGCAATCAAAGAATATGAACACATATATAAATACATACATAAATACATAACACATACATAAATATTAAGAAAAGACATAATAAAAGAATTATAAGTGTAGCTGTATCTTAAATACCGGTAAGTGTACAAAATAGAAAGACTAAGGTTTTGGACCACGTATAACTTTAGTATAGCAGTCATGTGATCATCACTCATCAAAAATATATATTTTTTTTCTTTATTCTATTTTAATAAACAGAAAACATAAGGATGATAAAAGGCATATATACTATCTAGAAATAAATCTCACAGGAATATAATTTAAGCAAATATAAATGCATATAAGATTAAAATTCCAAAAATGAATAAGAAGGCATATAAATGGCAGTAAGATATATGTATTTAAAATGAACCATAACATTGTATCTAAATCAAAACATAAAAGAGAGCTAGTCAAAATCCACATTAAGGCCATGGGGGCTAGGGTCTGCAAATTAAAAACCCACTTCATTTCCAACCTGGCTAAAATATTTTTAATGTTTCCACCTCTCCATGGTATCTTACATGTTTGTATTCCTATACAATTGAGACGTTTAGGATCTTTGTTATGATTAATAAAGTGCTTTGATACAGAGTGGTTTAGATATCCATTTTTAATATTTCTACAATGTTCACTTAATCTCGTTCTTAGGCATCTAGTAGTCATACCTACACAGGACATTTTTTTTTTACTATCTTTTTTATAAAACCATTTTTGTTGTTGTAGTTAAAAACAGTGGGGATAGAAGGGGAATCTGAAGATTTTTTCTCTTTATAGATTAAAAGATTGTCTCTTTGTTGGTTTCTAATACTCTCTATGGTATTGTTTAATTTAGTAGGAGAGTAATTTTTCCATAAATTGTTTCTTTTTTTTCATTAAACTCTTCTATGTGCAAACATTTCCTATGTATACGTAGGAATTGACTTATGGGGGCACTTTCAAGCCACGGTTTATAGTGACAGCTTGTTTTGTCAATGACTGTGTTCGTGCATACTTTTTAAATAAATGTTTTAGTTTGGATGGTCCCATTTGTTATAAAAATATGTACATCTAAAAAATGTATAGATTCCTTGCTATGCTCACAAGATAAAATAATATCTCTGTTATTGGTGTTTAAATGTGTAATAAAAGAGTTGAAGGAATCCTCAGAACCCCTCCATATGAAAAACAGATCGTCAATATATCTAAAATAGGAGACCAAGATTGCCTCCGAGGCATGCCCACCAGAATGGCGCTGGATTCCCCATAAAGAGGTTGGCATAGCTGGGGGCAAACCTGGTCCCCATAGCAGTACCCCTCTTTTGAAGGTAAAAGGAATTAAAAAAACAAAAATAGTTATTTTTTAAGATAATATTAATTACTTTCAGGATAAAATCTATTTGGATATCAGGAATAGTTAACTATTGGCACAGCCCTTTACCTGTATTTCTTTGTGTTATAAGTGTTTGTGTGTCTGAATGTCTGTATGTGTGTGTGTAAGTGTCTGTATGTATCAATGTATGTAAGTGATTAGTGGGAAATGATGTGTGTGTGTACATGAATATGATACAAGTGTTAGATTTCTGATAATCAGTCTCTGAAAAAGTAAATGAGATAAAGACTATGAAGGCAATTAAAGGGTGGGGTTTGGGTGTGCCCAAGGGTAAGAGTTACATGATTTTGATTTAGGCTCTAGCTTCAGGTATATTTGAGACATATAATAAAGTGCAAACTCGTGGCTTGACTGGGGTACTCCTGGAACCTTGCCGTCCTGGAACAGGATAATGGATTAGCTCTATTCCCTCACAGGGACTGGACAACACTCAGTCCTGGGAGCTATAATCCTTACAAGGACTACCCCATTGAATCCTCCAGGAGCTGAGCAGTGACTAGTCTTTCCTCTCCCAGTAGCTGGATGACACACAGCTCTGAGAGTACAACTGGTTTATTATGGCCAAGTGGCCTCCTTATATACACATAGCACAGCAGGCGTCTCCATTAATGAATACAAGCCCCCAATACACAGTCTCCCTTTATGTCCACACACAAACTCCTCCCTTTAATTCCTGTAGCTGAGAGATAATTAAGTCTAAATGACCTTAATTCAATTATCTCTCAGACACAGGAAAACATGCACAAAATCATAAAACACCCCAAAATGCACATAATACAAACAGGTATCCCCACAAGTCCAGCATCCCCAAACACCCCAGATCCAAGCACCCAAGTTCACCAAAACTCACTCAGATCCGTTTGGTAGAATGCGAATGCCATCGTGTTAAAGGTCATCTTTCCGGAGTTCCTGTTCGCAAACTACCGAATGCATCCCTCTGGCTCCTAGGCTTAGGATATATATATTTGTTACAAATGCTGGTATAATATATACCCTGTTTGCCTATTCCTCCCGAACTGCTGAGCCTGACTGATTATAGCTGGAGTTCGGGTGTAGATACAAATAGTTTCAGACGAATGCAGCTTTCAAGTAGTTTCTCCCCAGCAAGTAGATGGTTACCCAAACATGAGCCTAAAGTTCATGAAGGGTACAACAGGAATAATGGTTTATTGATGCCACACTGGCTTTTATGCAAGTCCCCATGCAAGAGGACCTCCCACATGGACCTTGTGGGGCACCAGGACACAAAGGTTACAACCAATAACATTACATTGACAAATTGGAACACTTCCACTGCAAACATACAATCCCCTCCTCTCTGCCTGTGAGGTAATTAAGTGAACTAAAGGATAACCCAATTATCTCCAGGCAGAAAAAAACATATTTACCCCAAAACTTGGAAAGTACCCTAAAACACATAGTATCCCCATAAATGACATATCCCCTGATAGCCCTGATCTGGTGCCCAAAATATTCAAAAATCACCCAGATCAGTTCAGGGATTTTTGAATATTATGGAAGTCCCATTTTACCGACCGCACACCAGGCTCCTGCCCAAAACAGTTCCATGAGTTTAGGCTGTGCGGTCGGTCTATTTCGATAAAGTCAAATAAACAAATAAAAGCATGAACTGAGCCCCCTGGCTCATAGGAGTGATTGTTCCCCTTGTTCGTGGGAACTAAACTACCGAACGGCGCTCTCCTAGCTGTTCGTGAAAAGGAACCGGTGTTTGGGAAGTCGAGTGTTCGATTTTAGTTCCAGACACTCGATGACCAAGTCCCGCTGCCTCCTTTCATGCAAAACAGATGGCCACCATTTTCTCTTCCACCCATTCGTGCATTTGAATGGCACTTAGCATTTGAAATAGACCGACCGCACAGCCTAAATCTATGGAACTCTTTTGAGCATGAAAGCCATGATTGTGGTCGGTCAAATATGACTTCCAGGAATTTCCTGAACTCCTGCTCTGATTTGGATATGTTGTTCACCCAGATCAGGGCTATCCAGGGATGTATAATTTGTGGGGATATGTGGTTGTTTTGGGGTGTTTCTGTGTTTTGGGTAAAAACTGTATATTTTCTGCCTGTGATAATTAAGTTAGCCCATTGTGTTTAGTAATTATATCACTGGCAGAGGGGAGGGTTTGTGTGCTTTGGCTGGAAGTACTGTACTGTATTGATTGGCTGTTGTAATTTTGTGTCCTGTGTACCACAAGGTCCACGTGGGTGGTAACCTTGTGGGAAAATGTGAATATAAGAAAGCCCTGTATGCTCATTTAATCAGTTCTACTTGATCCTTCAACTCGCAGCCTCGACTTGTGTTTGGAGGGGACAGCTATAATCACTACAGGGATTGCTATGCTCTGCATACTCCCTTAGCTTCACTTAAGCTATTGTAAGAGCTTGTTCCTGATCCTGCTTCGCTCTCTGGGAGGAATAGAGGTTCCCCCCCACTGGAACCTGGAGCCTTGTTGTAGATCCAGGGTGGGTAGAAGACGGCGAGACCCCAACCCAGCAGCGGCGGTTCGTGGGGTCTGCAGTACTTATGGTGTCTATGGTGCTGATGGTCCTTGGTGAGCGCTAGGAGCATCCTTTCTACGGTCCAACCCTCAGCTAGCCTGGGGCAACAGTAACAGACACGAATGGCCCTAAAAGGTCTTGAATGAAAAGTCTCTTTTCTTCACAATATTATATACTGTCAGGCAGTTCCCCCGAAGTGGATCACGGCGGAGGTAAGTCATTTGGACCTCCTGGAGCTGAAACCCCATTATTATGGGGATGGCATGGAACGCCGTAATGGCGGGGATGGGTTAACCTGGGCATTGTTTTTATTTTGTTTGTTGGTGGATACTCCACCTGTACAGAGTAATTAGTGTAATTTTTATTTCTATTGCGCAACTTAGCGAATCCTCCCCTTTCAATTTCTAACTTACTCCTTCACAGTAGATTTGCTGTGGCATATGTCCATTATAATTTTGTCCATTCTATTGGCTTATTTCCCTACCTAGAAAAAAACAAAAAAGTTGCGTTGTGCCTTTTGGGTTTTTATCCCTATTAAAGTGCAACACAATAAACAGCATAGACTAAGTGCACTCTGCAAGAAATAAAGTGTGTGTGCTTACACACGATAATTGAATATTAAAGTGCTAGTGCTCTTACTCAATAAGAATTGTTATATGTGCAATACGAACTTCATTACAAAGTGCAATCAAAATTGCATATAACAGGGATGTTTGTGCAAAAATAGGTGTAAAGGGCAACACACTTTACTTACATCCTATGTAGTAGATCAGAAGGGTAAATAAGACAATAGCCAAACATGGCACTGGAAACAGCTAAGCAAATACTGACATCAATGGCATCCAGACTGATCAGATACACCAGAAAAGCAGAGGTTAAGATAACAAATGCCTTGTTTATCAAAGTCCCGTCCAAGGTTTTATGCACAGCTGCAGGGTGACAGCATGAAGTGGCAAGAGGACTCTTTTTGTTTTATATGATGTCTGCTTTTATTTATTTGTTTGATGTGTTCATCATTGTAGAGGACCAAAAGTGACTGGTTACCTCCGCTAATTCCTTCCTTCAGCCACTCTGGAACCATTAAAGCATGCAGACATCCATTCCCCCAGTAACTAGACGAAACATATCTCTGGGAGTCAACTGTTTAATGCAGGCAAAAGCTCCAGAATTTATACAGTCAGTAAACCCCTCCCTGGGCCTGGAGATAATTAAGTGAGCAACTGTACAAATTCAATTATCTCCAGGTACAATGTTACGGTTGCCTCCAGGCTGGCTGGAAGTTGGACCGTAGAAAACATAGAAACACAGAATGTGACGGCAGATAAGAACCATTCGACCATCTAGTCTGCCCAGTTTTCTAAATACTTTCATTAGTCCCTGGCCTTATCTTATAGTTAGGATAGCCTTATGCCTATCCCACGCATGCTTAAACTCCTTTACTGTGTTAACCTCTACCACTTCAGCTGGAAGGCTATTCCATGCATCCACTACCCTCTCAGTAAAGTAATACTTCCTGATATTATTTTTAAACCTTTGTCCCTCTAATTTAAGACTATGTCCTCTTGTTGTGGTAGTTTTTCTTCTTTTAAAAATAGTCTCCTCCTTTACTGTGTTGATTCCCTTTATGTATTTAAATGTTTCTATCATATCCCCCCTGTCTCGTCTTTCCTCCAAGCTATACATGTTAAGATCCTTTAACCTTTCCTGGTAAGTTTTATCCTGCAATCCATGAACCAGTTTAGTAGCCCTTCTCTGAACTCTCTCTAAGGTATCAATATCCTTCTGAAGATATGGTCTCCAGTACTGTGTACAGTACTCCAAGTGAGGTCTTACCAGTGTTCTGTACAATGGCATGAGCACTTCCCTCTTTCTACTGCTAATACCTCTCCCTATACAACCAAGCATTCTGCTAGCATGTCCTGCTGCTCTATTACATTGTCTGCCTACCTTTAAGTCATCAGAAATAATCACCCCTAAATCCCTTTCCTCAGATGTTGAGGTTAGGACTCTATCAAATATTCTGTACTCTGCCCTTGGGTTTTTACGTCCAAGATGCATTATCTTGCACTTATCCACATTAAATGTCAGTTGCCACAACTCTGACCATTTTTCTAGTTTACCTAAATCATTTGCCATTTGGCTTATCCCTCCTGGAACATCAACCCTGTTACATATCTTAGTATCATCCGCAAAAAGACACACCTTACCATCAAGACCTTCTGCAATATCACTAATAAAAATATTAAAGAGAATGGATCCAAGTACAGATCCCTGAGGTACCCCACTGGTGACAAGCCCAAGCTTCGAATATACTCCATTGACTACAACCCCATGCTGCCTGTCACTCAGCCACTGCCTTACCCATTCAACAATATTGGAATCCAAACTCAAAGATTGCAGTTTATTGATAAGCCTTCTATGTGCAACAGTGTCAAAAGCCTTACTGAAATCTAGGTAAGCAATGTCTACTGCACCACCCTGATCTATAATTTTAGTTACCCAATCAAAAAAATCAATAAGATTAGTTTGGCATGATCTCCCTGAAGTAAACCCATGTTGTCTCTGATCTTGAAATCCATGTGTTTTTAGATGTTCAACAATCCTATCCTTTAACATGGTTTCCATCACTTTCCCCACTACTGAAGTAAGGCTTACTGGCCTATAGTTGCCCGACTCCTCCTTATTACCTTTCTTGTGAATGGGCACAACATTCGCTAACTTCCAATCTTCTGGGACTACTCCTGTTAACAATGATTGGTTAAATAAATCTGTTAATGGTTTTGCTAGTACACCACTAAGCTCTTTTAATAGCTTTGGGTGTATTCCATCAGGTCCCATTGACTTATTTGTCTTTACTTTTGACAGTTGAAATAGAACCTCTGTAAACTCACATGTAATAAATGACTCATTTATCCTTTTTTTTAACAGAGGTCCCTTTCCTTCATTTTCAGCTGTAAATACCGAACAAAAATATTCATTGAGGCAGTCAGCTAGACCTTTATCCTCATCTACATACCTTCCTTATTTTGTTTTTAATCTAACTAATCCTTGTTTTACTTTTCTTTTCTCATTTATGTATCTAAAAAAAGTTTTGTCCCCCTTTTTTACTGACTGTGCTATTTTCTCTTCTGTGTGGGATTTGGAAGCTCTTATAACTTGCTTAGCCTCTTTCTGCCTAATCTTATAGGTCATTCTGTCTTCCTCACTCTGGGTTTTTTTATAATTACTAAATGCTAACTTTTTGTTTTTTACTATTTTGGCCACATCTGCGGAGTACCACAGTGGTTTCTTGAATTTTTTGCTTTTACTGACAAGCCTAATGCGATTTTCTGTTGCCTTCAGTAGTGCAGCTTTTAAATAATCCCATTTATTTTGGACTCCATTTAAGTTGCTCCAGTCTGATAATGACTCCTTTACACATATTCTAATTTTAGAAAAGTCTGTTTTTCTAAAGTCTAAAACTTTTGTTTTTGTGTGGTGTGACTCAGTCACTGTTCTTATATTAAACCACACTGACTGATGATCACTGGATCCTAAACTTTCACCTACAGTAATATCTGATACCAAATCTCCATTTGTTAACACTAAATCTAGTATGGCCTCTTTACGAGTTGGCTCCTCAACGACTTGTTTTAGAGACAATCCCAGTAGGGAGTTTAGAATATGTGTGCTTCTGGCACAAGTAGCTATTTTTGTTTTCCAATTCACATCAGGAAGATTAAAGTTACCCATGGTGATAACTTCCCCCTTCATTGTCATTTTAGCTATTTCTTCAACTAGTAGATTATCTAACTCTTCAATTTGTCCTGGGGGCCTATAAATCACACCTACACGAACTACTGTGTGATTACCAAATTCTAACGTAACCCAAATGGACTCTATGTTCGTCTCACTAACCTTTATTAGGCTAGATTTTATGCTATCCTTCACATACAGGGCCACCCCTCCCCCTTTCTTGCCTTTCCTGTCTTTTCTATATAAAGAGTACCCTGGTATTGCTATGTCCCAGTCATTTTTTTCATTATACCATGTCTCAGTAACAGCGACTAAATCTACACTATCAGTTGCCATTATTGCCACAAGTTCATGGATCTTATTCCCTAAACTGCGAGCATTTGTAGACATGACTCTAAGCTTATCATTTTTTAACACACTTGCTACAGGCACCTTCTGTCCTTGTTTTGGGGGACAATTGGATTGATGTTTTATCACCCTTTTGCCCCCCCCCCCCCCTCCTAGTTTAAATACATATTAGCAAAACCTCTGAACTGCTCACTGAGAACATTTGTTCCCTTTTGAGAAAGATGCAAACCATCTTTTTTGTACAGTTTATTTCCATTCCAAACAGAGCTACCATGAGCAATAAAGCCAAATCCTTGCTCCCGACACCATTCACCAAGCCACAAGTTAAAGTCCCTAATACACATCCGCCTGTCATTCTGAGTGATATGCACAGGCAGAACTTCAGAGAATGGCAGTGTGGAAGCAACCTGCCGTATATCATTGGCAAAAACACTAAAAACTTCCTTAACCTCTGAAACCTCATTGCAAGCCAAGTCATTTGTCCCTAAATGGACAAGTACATCCAATTCCCCTTCCTGCTTTGCTTGCTTAACAATATTACAGATACGTCTCCTGTCTCTGTGAGCAGTAGCTCCGGGAAGACACCTCACAAGACCACCATTGTCCATCTCCACACCTCTTATGATGGAATCCCCCAACAACAACTGCTTTCTATTAGGCCTCATCATAGTCTTCAAGCCTCTCTGCACAACACCACTGGCCTCAATGCCTCTCTCCACAACAGCACTAGCCTCAGTGCCTCTCTCCACAACACCTCTAGCCTCAGTGCCTCTCTCCACAACACCTCTAGCCTCAGTGCCTCTCTGCACAACACCACTAGCCTCAGTGCCTCTCTGCACAACACCACTAGCCTCAGTGCCTCTCTGCACAACACCACTAGCCTCAGTGCCTCTCTGCACAACACCACTAGCCTCAGTGCCTCTCTGCACAACACCACTAGCCTCAGTGCCTCTCTGCACAACACCACTAGCCTCAGTGCCTCTCTGCACAACACCACTAGCCTCAGTGCCTCTCTGCACAACACCACTAGCCTCAGTGCCTCTCTGCACAACACCACTAGCCTCAGTGCCTCTCTGCACAACACCACTAGCCTCAGTGCCTCTCTGCACAACACCACTAGCCTCAGTGCCTCTCTGCACAACACCACTAGCCTCAGTGCCTCTCTGCACAACACCACTAGCCTCAGTGCCTCTCTGCACAACACCACTAGCCTCAGTGCCTCTCTGCACAACACCACTAGCCTCAGTGCCTCTCTGCACAACACCACTAGCATCAGTGCCTCTCTGCACAACACCACTAGCCTCAGTGCCTGTCTCCGTGACACCATTACACTCTGAAAGTGCAGAAAATGAATTATGTAGAACAACAGACTGTGCAATATGCCTTTTATCCACAACTCTAAGTCTACCAGATCCTACAGTAATCCATCTGCCATTCCTAGTATGTCTCTGTGGCAGTGGCTTTGTTTACCAGATAATTTACAAATCTCAGACTTCAAAAATACAATCTCCTAAACCAGAAAATCCAACAGCTACAATTAAAGATAAATGATCTTGAAGACAGATCAAGACAAAATAACTTGAGATTAAGGAACATCCCGGAAAGTATCACACAAGAAAAAATAAAAGCATTCTTGGATTCATATTTTTTGGAGTTAGGTATTCAGAAGGATGATAATTATAAATTTCTAGAGAGTTATCACAGAATTCCAAAACCTAAAAATCTCACAATGGAAGCTCCCAGAGATATTATGGTCTGCTGCAACTCATACCTATTTAGAGAAGAAATAAGAAAAGCTTCAAAGCAAGGTAGCAAAAAAGAAGAATACGCGAGTATAAAAGTTCTTCCAGATTTATCATACGAAACGAGGAAGAAAAGGCGATTATTCGCTTCGGTTCTGGAGACATTAAGGAAAAATAATGTTAAACACTTTTGGGCTTTTCCAGCAAAACTAATCACCATTTACGAAACAAAAACTCTGGTGTTTGCCAACTCAGATCTAGCCAGGAAATGGCTACAGGAGGTCCATATGTAAATCTAACTGATAAGACTGGCCATCCCAACAGGACGATTAAGGGTTGAATTTTTTTTTTGTTTTATTATTTTTTAATATTTTTATATATATATATATATATATTTTTTTTTTTTCTGATGTAACTACAATAACTAAATATACTATACTGTAAATGGCTGGCACGGCATTGCTCGGCTTAACTCACAGCTTACAAAGATGCTTCTTATAATAATTGGTACATAGGAAATTGCAATATCTATACTATAAACTCATGTTATAGGGGAATAGGTTAATGTATATATAAATGACACTTTTTTGGTGCAATGTTAATGGTAAAGCCAGGTATTTGGTTTTTATGATGTTGTTTGGAAGAGGAGGGAAGGGAGAGAGAGTAGAGGGAGGGGGGAAAAAGAAAAACTTTAGATCATAATGACTGACTTTATTAATATAAAGATGGTATATAAGAAATTGAAATAACCACACTTGATAGTATCTCCTCCCAGAGGAGAATGGGATTACGTATAAATATCGACACTTTCCGGTGTAATTTGAATAGTTAAATTGATAATAATGGTTCGCATGATAGAACACTGGTTTAAAATAATCTATAAAGTATAAGTATTGAAATCACTAATATAAAGTTATTATGTGAGTAATGGAATTAATTACACTACAAATTGTCTTCATTAGTGGAGATTAGGAGAATGTACATATAAATGTTTTTTTTTTTCTTGTATTGTTTTTAGTGTATTTTTGGGTGTAAATCTAATGGTTAAATTAGCTATATGGTCCACACGATATTGTTTAGATAACACTTTAGATTGCAAAGATAGACTCTAGTAATATAAAACTGTTATATAAGAAATTGAAATAACCACATTTAAAGGTATCTTCTGCTAGAGGGGAACAGGATAATACATATATAATGACACTTTTTGGTGTAATTTGAATAGCAAAATGGATTACAATGGTTTACATGATATGCTATCGGTTTAGAATAACTCATAGATCATAAGGATTGGTAGAATTAACACTAGGTGTAACATAAGAAATTGAAATAGTTATATTGAAAGTAGCTTCCACAGTGGGGATTATGTTATGTATATAAAAAGTGTATATTTTTTTTTTTCTCATTTTGGTGATATTTAATAGCTAAACTGTTTATAATGGTTCGCATGTCAAGACATGGCTTATTGATTATAGGGATTGACTTTATTAATGTAAAGCTGATATACAAGAAATTGAAACAATTATATAAGTTAGTGAGATTCAGGAAAATGTAAATATGAAATTTTCTCTCTTTTTTTTTTCTTCTCCCCCTCTCTTCCCTTCTTCTTCCTGTTGGGTTTACATGGACTCCCGCAGCACTCTCGGGGAGGGTTTTCCTCATGCTCCCCCAATTAACTCCATATTTTTGTGGAGTTTTGGATGTATTCCCAGGGTTCTGGGACGCATTTTCTGTCTTCCACTAAGTGGGAGTGGAGATGGAACTTCTTATCAAGAATGTGGGTATGTTTGGACTCATGTTTGATTTACATGAGGTCATATGAATGTAATTGTTATGTGTTTTCTTCCCCTTCCTTTTTTCCTTCTTTTTTTTTCCCGCCGGGGGGTATGGTCCCGAGTCTCAAATGCTTAGACTATGGTTAAGTTTATGACGGTGAATGTACAGGGTCTGAATAACCCAACTAAAAGAGCCATGGTGTACCAATATATTAAAAAGGAAGGTGCAAAAGTTATATTACTCCAAGAAACTCACTGGTTAAGGAAAGATATAAAACGTTTTATCCCCAAAAAAATTTAAATCCAACTCTGCTCTTCATTGGAGGATAAAAAGAAATGTGGAGTAGCTTTATTAGCAACAGATGATCTAGATATTCAAGTTATATACCAGGATATAGATAAAAATGGCAGATTCATCTTAGCTATATGTAAAATACAAGATGAAGAATTCACTATTGTAAACATCTATGCTCCTAATACTAACCCAGTTCAGTTTATACAAATGGTTTTGAGTAAATTAGAAAAAATTAAAAAGAAATCCTCAATGCAATTCTCAACTCTGATAAACAAGTATGAATTATTAGATCTTTGGAGGATAAATCACCCATCAGAAAAAGATTATACCTGCTTTTCGAAAGCACATTGTACCTACTCTAGATTAGATTTGTTTTTGGGTTCTTTAGAGGCTTCATATAAGATTAAAAAGGTTTTGATTCAAGAAGTAACCTGGTCAGATCATAACCCAGTAATACTTGATTTCACTATTTCACCAGATATTAAAATTAGGAATAGTTGGAGACTTAATGAATTCCTTCTGAGGGAGGCCCAAGACATAAATACCATAAAAGAATTAACAAACCGTTTTTTCGAGGAGAATAAAAATAAAGGAACTTCAGACGCCATAGTTTGGTGTACATATAAGGCTGTGTTGAGGGGACATTTTATTAAATTGGGTACAATTAAGAAAAAACAAAAAGAAGCTTCCCTGACAGAACTATATGTGTCTCTTTATAAATTAACAAATCTTAACAAAAATAATCAAAATACAGAGATAAGCGAGAAAATAGGAATAATAAAAAATAAAATCAATAAAATTCTACTTTTACAAACCTCAAAAAAACTCGAATATTTAAAAATAAAATGGTACTATAAAGGAAACCGAGCAAATAAAATGCTCACAAACCGAGTTAAAGGTGCGAAATTAAATAAGTTAATACAAAAAATTATTACAGATGATGGTATCCAATTAACTCCTGAAAATATAGGTAAAGCATTTAATTCATTTTATCAAAAATTTTATAACTTACCTGATTACCCCTATAATCCAGAAACATATTTTCAAAATAAAACCCTAAAAAAATTATCAAGGGAACAATTGAATTCTATTAATGAACCCTTTTCAAAAACTGAAATAACAAATGCAATTGAGTCTTTAAAAAAAAATAAAACTCCGGGGCCGGACGGCTTTCCAAATATATTTTACCAACAGTTTCAGGACGTACTGGTAATACACCTTGAAGATCTTTTTAATAGTATAGTTCGAGAAAAAGATTTGCCCAACGAATTATTATACGCTAATATAATTCCCATACAAAAGCCAGATAAATCGACGGAATTAGAAACATAGAAACATAGAAACATAGAATGTGACGGCAGATAAGAACCATTCGGCCCATCTAGTCTGCCCAGTTTTCTAAATACTTTCATTAGTCCCTGGCCTTATCTTATAGTTAGGATAGCCTTATGCCTATCCCACGCATGCTTAAACTCCTTTACTGTGTTAACCTCTACCACTTCAGCTGGAAGGCTATTCCATGCATCCACTACCCTCTCAGTAAAGTAATACTTCCTGATATTATTTTTAAACCTTTGTCCCTCTAATTTAAGACTATGTCCTCTTGTTGTGGTAGTTTTTCTTCTTTTAAATATAGTCTCCTCCTTTACTGTGTTGATTCCCTTTATGTATTTAAATGTTTCTATCATATCCCCCCTGTCTCGTCTTTCCTCCAAGCTATACATGTTAAGATCCTTTAACCTTTCCTGGTAAGTTTTATCCTGCAATCCATGAAACAGTTTAGTAACCCTTCTTTGAACTCTCTCTAAGGTATCAATATCCTTCTGAAGATAGGGTCTCCAGTACTGTGTACAGTACTCCAAGTGAGGTCTCACCAGTGTTCTGTACAATGGCATGAGCACTTCCCTCTTTCTACTGCTAATACCTCTCCCTATACAACCAAGCATTCTGCTAGCATTTCCTGCTGCTCTATTACATTGTCTGCCTACCTTTAAGTCATCAGAAATAATCACCCCTAAATCCCTTTCCTCAGATGTTGAGGTTAGGACTCTATCAAATATTCTGTACTCTGCCCTTGGGTTTTTACGTCCAAGATGCATTATCTTGCACTTATCCACATTAAATGTCAGTTGCCACAACTCTGACCATTTTTCTAGTTTACCTAAATCATTTGCCATTTGGCTTATCCCTCCTGGAACATCAACCCTGTTACATATCTTAGTATCATCCGCAAAAAGACACACCTTACCATCAAGACCTTCTGCAATATCACTAATAAAAATATTAAAGAGAATGGGTCCAAGTACAGATCCCTGAGGTACCCCACTGGTGACAAGCCCAAGCTTCGAATATACTCCATTGACTACAACCCTCTGTTGCCTGTCACTCAGCCACTGCCTTACCCATTCAACAATATTGGAATCCAAACTCAAAGATTGTAGTTTATTGATAAGCCTTCTATGTGCAACAGTGTCAAAAGCCTTACTGAAATCTAGGTAAGCAATGTCTACTGCACCACCCTGATCTATAATTTTAGTTACCCAATCAAAAAAATCAATAAGATTAGTTTGGCATGATCTCCCTGAAGTAAACCCATGTTGTCTCTGGTCTTGAAATCCATGTGTTTTTAGATGTTCAACAATCCTATCCTTTAACATGGTTTCCATCACTTTCCCCACTACTGAAGTAAGGCTTACTGGCCTATAGTTGCCCGACTCCTCCCTATTACCTTTCTTGTGAATGGGCACAACATTCGCTAACTTCCAATCTTCTGGGACTACTCCTGTTATCAATGATTGGTTAAATAAATCTGTTAATGGTTTTGCTAGTACACCACTAAGCTCTTTTAATAGCTTTGGGTGTATTCCATCAGGTCCCATTGACTTATTTGTCTTTACTTTTGACAGTTGAAATAGAACCTCTTCCTCTGTAAACTCACGTGTAATAAATGACTCATTTATCCTTTTTCTTAACTGAGGTCCCTTTCCTTCATTTTCATCTGTAAATACCGAACAAAAATATTCATTGAGGCAGTCAGCTAGACCTTTATCCTCATCTACATACCTTCCTTCTTTTGTTTTTAATCTAACTAATCCTTGTTTTACTTTTCTTTTCTCATTTATGTATCTAAAAAAAGTTTTGTCCCCCTTTTTTACCGACTGTGCTATTTTCTCTTCTGTGTGGGATTTGGAAGCTCTTATAACTTGCTTAGCCTCTTTCTGCCTAATCTTATAGGTCATTCTGTCTTCCTCACTCTGGTTTTTTTTATAATTGGTAGGGAATTATCGTCCTATATCCTTATTAAATTCCGATATAAAAATATATGCAAGTATTTTGGCAAAGAGACTACAAAGAGTCCTCCCGTCCATAATTCATGGAGACCAGGTTGGATTTATGAAAGATAGACAATCAAACAATAGTGTAAGGACAGTGATTGACATTTTGGAACACGTTCATGAATCAGGCACTCCATTGCTGGCCCTGTCATTGGACGCGGAGAAGGCCTTTGACAGGGTCAGATGGGACTTCCTTTGGGAGGCATTGAAGGCTTTTGGTTTTGAAGGTTGGATTCTGAGCGCTATTATGGCCTTGTATAGCTCCCCAATGGCAAGAACAATCGGCAGGGGTATAACTTCTGAGTGGTTTAACATAAGAAATGGGACAAGACAGGGGTGTCCCCTGTCCCCATTGCTATATTTGATATATATAGAACCCTTGATCTGTGACATCAGGTCTAATGAGAAAATAAAGGGAATAACAATAGGCCAAGAGGAATTTAAAACTTTACTTTATGCAGACGATGTGCTAATCACTATATCAGACCCTATAACATCAACAGATGAACTGTTAAGGGTGATTTATGAATTTGGGCACTATTCCAACTTTAAGTTAAATGTAGATAAGACAACTATTGTTGCCAAAAATATAAAGAAGGAAGAGAAAATACACATTAAAGCAAAATATAGTTTCGAATGGGCAAAAAAATTTATTATCTACCTAGGCATTAAGATTTCCAGTAATCCTTTTAGGATTTTGGAATACAACGTTTTACCTCTAATGATGCAAATTAATAAACAACTGAAGGACTTGAGAACAGCAGAGATATCATGGACAGGTAGAATTAACATCGTAAAGTCTTACCTGATTCCCAGATGGAGTTATATATTCCGTATGTTACCATTGAAAATGCCTAAACCATGGCTCATGATGTTTCAATCTGCTTTAGATAAATATATATGGCTGGGGAAAAAACCCAGGGTTAATAAAAAAATTTTGAATTTAAAGCCTAAGTTGGGAGGGATGGGAGTCCCTGATATTACGGACATATATGAAGCTTGTTCATTGGCGCATGTTATTTCCTCTATGAAAGAGAGCTCTAGGGGTGAATCATGGGAAAAAATTGAGGCTAGGAAAGCGGCAGTTCCGGATTTGACGACTTTATTTTGGAGTATAGATAAGTATGAGAGAGATGATATGGGTTTAATTCTAGCTAATTTATTGGGTCAATGGAGAATCTGGAAAAAAAGACTCAAAATTGAAGATAAAATTATTATTGATTTACCCCTGCATGTATTGTCCAATAATATTGAGGATTTAAATCTAGATCCATGGTTAAGCAAAGGTATTAATAGAATAGACCAGCTATTCCAACAGCAACAAATTAGACCTTTTGAGGAGATTAAACAAGTTTTTTCGCTTTCCTATAGAGAAAGTTTTGCGTATTTAAGGATAAAACATTTCCTAATGAGACATAGAATAACTGAGATTCCTGAGGAATTACAAACTTTCCTAAATTTGATAAACACCAGACATAATAAAAATGTAGTTTCCAAAAGCTTAAAAATTTCTAGTAAATATAAGTCAATCCCTGAATTCCCAGCCCTAAAAGCATGGGAAAGAGACTTACAAATTACAATTACGAGAAATGAATGGCTTAAGGCCAATAAAGCAGTAATGAAAGCCTCGCACTGCCTAAACCTAACGGAAAGTCATTATAAAGTTATCAATAGATGGCATTACGTTCCAGCTAAATTAACAAAAATATATCCAGGATCTCAATATCTCTGCTGGCGATGCGCCTCATTGAGAGCAGATTATGTTCATATATGGTGGTCATGCCCGATTATATCTCCATTATGGCAAAAGGTAGCGAAATTCTGCAGGGAAGCAATAGAGGTAGACCTTGATTATACTTGTAGTTCTATGATATTACATCTGGGTTGGCCTACAATTCCAAAGGATAAAAAAGAATTAATAATCCATATTCTCATAGAAACTAAAGCTACTCTTGCAAGATTCTGGAAAAATCCAGACTCCCCGACTTGGGAGCTGATAAAACAGCAGGTCTTGAATAATTGCAAAATGGAAATAGGGATATTAAGACAAGAACACTACTTTAATTCGCGAATTGAACAATGGCAGAAATGGACTATAAAACTAGATAGAAGAAATGAGTCTTAATTTACACTAGGATGTACATGCTATGGAACTGCGGTTGGGTGGTGAACCCTGAGCATTCACTTTCAAGATATCCGTGGTTATATGGAACCTGATTAGTAGATAGAATGACTGATGAGTGTTGCCTTTCAGGTTCTTAAGATTGACTCGGGACCAACCCTCGGCGAGAGTGTGTGTTTTTTTTTTGTGTTTTTTTTCCCCTCTGTCTAGGTTTCGTTAATATAAGGCTAGGGTAGTTGGGAAATTCAGGGCAATGCAGAAATATATAAGGAAGGGACTTAAAACTAAGAGGAATGAGAAAAGGGGAATTGAGGGAAAAAGGGAGAAGAAGAAGTAGGAAGGAAAGAGAAAAGAAAAGGAAAGGGCCCTTAGAATTTATTACATATATTTAACTTCATCCTCTCTGGAATGAAAATTGCCAAATTATGATTGAACTGTAACAATATTTATACATACCCTTTGTCATTTTATTCTTATTGTGTAAATGTTGAATGTTTAATTTATGCTTTCTTATCTGTTTGTAATAATACATGTAAAAGAAGAGAAAAAAAGGGGAGAAAAGAAAGGGAAACTTTTCAATAAAGATTATATATAAAAAAAAAAAATACAATCTCCTGCCGGAAGATAGAGAACTGTCTACAGATTAGACAACAACTAAACCTCCAAAAAGTGGAACGCGAAACAAATGCATAGCAACTATTACACTGAACTAAGTCTGCCATTCCAATGAGATCAATTATTTAAATCAAACGAATCTTAACTTTTTATTTATCCTCCTGAATACCTCAGATTACCTCCAGTTTATCTCCAGAATATCTCCAACCACAGACACTTAGAAGCAACACTCTCCAGAATATCTCCAACCACAGACACTTAGAAGCAACACTCTCCAGAATATCTCCAACCACAGACACTTAGAAGCAACACTCTCCAGAATATCTCCAACCACAGACACTTAGAAGCAACACTCTCCAGAATATCTCCAACCACAGACACTTAGAAGCAACACTTAGAAGAAGCAACCAAGCTCTATTAGCCAAGCTAATGACAACAGCCCTTATATACTCCTAAAATCACCTCCCACTAGGAATGTTTAACACCTGGGTAGGCCTCTGCTTATTAGCAAACAATAGCTAATTTACACAGCAATCAATAGCAAGCAGCTACCTAATCCAATCAAATGCCTTATAATTACCAACAGGAAATCAAACCTTGTGCAGTCAGTAACCTTTTCCTACATATGAATCTTACCTGTAACAGTAAAAAAGAAAACTCTTAGCACAACTCTTAGACAGTTGAAGCTTCTGTAAAACTCTCCAGAATATCTCCAACCACAGACAAAAAAAAAGGATGCTCCTAGCGCTCACCAAAGGACCATCAGCACCGTAGCCACCATAACTACTGCGTAGCCACCATAAGTACTGCATACTCTACGAACCACCGCTGCTGGGCTGGTATCTCGCCGTCTGCTCTGCGCCCTGGACCTACGACCAGGCTCCAGTAGGTGAACCTCTTCCTTCTGTAGAGCGAAGCAGGATCAGGAACAAGAGCTCTTACAAGAGCTCAGTAGCTAAGGGAGTATGAAGAGCATAGCAATCCCTGTAGTGATTATAGCTGTCCCCTACAAACATGAGTCAAGGCTGCAAGTTAGAGGGTCAGCAGAGGTCTGAGGTGCTGGAACACCCAGCCTGGTTTTTATTACCATTTTGTAAATACAGGACCACCCACAGGGCGGGACAAAACAACCAATCATACACGTACATCATTAAAACCACTCCCAGTAATTACACACAAAATCCTCCCCTATGTCTGTGACATAATTATGCTACACAAGGGATTAACATAATTATCACAGACAGTAAAAATACAGTTTTACCCATACCCTGTAACTTCAAAACCATCCATCCAATCATAAAAATACATATTAACAATCAATCCATTCAGGGAAACAACATATTAAAAAATGGCACGAATCAGACCAGGGGTTCAAAAGTTATCAAAAGTATCTTTTGGGGCCTGGCTGGCAGCATGGCAAACTGGTTCAAGCAGGTTTTACAAGGCCCTCTATCCTGGAGACAATGGGAAAAGTAATCCAATTATCCAGGGTTAGAGGCAGACTCCATTAACCACATGGTTGCAAAAAGACATAAAACACTTTAAAATACAGAAAGTCACCTTTTACACATAACACACAGACATTTCACATATCCCCAGATAGCTGGGATCTGAGCGCACAAAACTACCGAATAGCGCGCAGATCCTATTCACACAGTTCAATTGCCATGGAGCTAAAGTCTTTCCCATAGTCTTTCATTATATGAATAGGCTCCATGGCATAGCTATCTGGGGTTTCACCGCTCACACAGGGCCATAGTCATAAGGAAGGAGGCTGGCAAATAGGCTTCTCCAAAATCCAGGGAAGCAGGGCATTTTTTCATTTAAAGGGCCAGTTACAAATAGCGATTTGTAACACATCTCCCCTTTTGGAGGGAGACTAACCAGGCACCTGACCTTCTGTTGGTCAGTACATAAGTTAGTCTCGCAGCCCACCCACAAATAAACATTGGCAGAGAAGCCCCCCCACAATAAATAGTACTGGCCTGTAGGTTCCAGGTTGTTGGATGAAAGTGTAGCATCCTCGGCCTTCCTGGCGCAGCTGGGCAAATAGCTGGTGGTACTTGGGGGGCAGAGACGAGCGGCACTCTGCCCTGGTGCCAGCGCTTCTGCTGGGGTGAGGGGTTTGCAGTCCAGTCCTGTAACAAGGGGGTCTGTAGGGCAGAGGCCAGCGGCGCTCTGTCCTGATGCCAGCTCTTCCGCTGGGATAGCTGGCAGAATGTCAATCTCTGTGCAAGGGTCAAAGGGAGGGCAGAGGCCAACTGCACTCTGCCAAGCTGCCAGCTCTTCTGCTAGGGGAATTGGGGCATAGTCCTGCCTGGTGGCAAAGGGAACGTGGGGGTCAGCGGGGGTTAACATCTCCACTGTTAACCCTGGGCCCAAGTTAGGAGTTAGCTGGGGAGGGAGGGATTGGCTTACCTCCTCCTCCTGATACTCCTGCGGCCGTTGGGAAGGGAGGTTGATGCTCTCCGCTCCCTGTGGAACATGCTGCGGCTGGGGAGAGAGACCGGTTGTCTCCTCTCCCTGGAAGGCACACTCCGGCTGGGGAGGGAGGTCGATGCTCTCCCCTCCCTGTAGCTGGGTCTGCCGCTGGGGATCTGGGCCGCCTGCCCAGCATCCCTGTAGGGCCGGTAGAGAGACTTCGGTCCCATCTCCACCTGCCTGCTGGGGGTCCTCCCAGGACCAGTCTATGAGGCCCGCTGCCACGGGTACCTCTGGTTGTGGTGGGGGAAGGAGACCGGTTGTCTCTTCCCTTGGTACGGTGCACTGCCGCTGGGGAGGGAGGTCGCTGCTCTCCTCTCCCTGTAACTCAGGCTGCCGCTGGGGAGGGAGGTCGCTGCTCTCTGCTCCCTGTAACTCACGTCCTCGCTGGAGACGGGGTGTCCATACCCCCAAACTCCACAGTAGGTGCTCAAAGGCTCGTGCCGCTTCGTTCTCCGCACTCAACTGGCGCATCACTTGATGGACCACCTCGTTTGAAGGGTTTGGGCCATACAAGCCCAGCCGCTGCTTTACCTCTGGAATGTAATCAGCGCCCTCATAGCAACGGATCAGGTCGAGGTGCTCTTCACAGGGACCAGTGTCTTGTCAGCTCCATGCTGCTGTAGGTAGGGACGCTGCGCAGAGGCTAGCGTTGCCCTCAATACTTCTCATACGATACCAGTGCTGTTGTGGTGCTGCTCCTGGCGCGAGGACGCCATCCCACCGCTGCCACCAAATGTTACGGTTGCCTCCAGGCTGGCTGGAAGTTGGACCGTAGAAAAGGATGCTCCTAGCGCTCACCAGGAAGTAGGTGAACCTCTTCCTTCTGTAGAGCGAAGCAGGATCAGGAACAAGAGCTCTTACAAGAGCTCAGTAGCTAAGGGAGTATGAAGAGCATAGCAATCCCTGTAGTGATTATAGCTGTCCCCTACAAACATGAGTCAAGGCTGCAAGTTAGAGGGTCAGCAGAGGTCTGAGGTGCTGGAACACCCAGCCTGGTTTTTATTACCATTTTGTAAATACAGGACCACCCACAAGGCGGGACAGAACAACCAATCATACACGTACATCATTAAAACCACTCCCAGTAATTACACACAAAATCCTCCCCTATGTCTGTGATATAATTATGCTACACAAGGGATTAACATAATTATCACAGACAGTAAAAATACAGTTTTTACCCATACCCTGTAACTTCAAAACCATCCATCCAATCTTCATAAAAATACATATTAACAATCAATCCATTCAGGGGAACAACATATTAAAAAATGGCACGACCAGACCAGGGGTTCAAAAGTTATCAAAAGTATCTTTTGGGGCCTGGCTGGCAGCATGGCAAACTGGTTCAAGCACGTTTTACAGGGCCCTCTATCCTGGAGACAATGGGAAATTTAATCCAATTATCCAGGGTTAGAGGCAGACTCCATTAACCACATGGTTGCAAAAAGACATAAAACACTTTAAGATACAGAAAGTCACCTTTTACACATAACACACAGACATTTCACATATCCCCAGATAGCTGGGATCTGAGCGCACAAAACTACCGAATAGCGCGCAGATCCTATTCACACAGTTTAATTGCCATGGAGCTAAAGTCTTTCCCATAGTCTTTCATTATATGAATAGGCTCCATGGCATAGCTATCTGGGGTATCACCGCTCACACAGGGCCATAGTCATAAGGAAGGAGGCTGGCAAATAGGCTTCTCCAAAATCCAGGGAAGCAGGGCATTTTTTCATTTAAAGAGCCAGTTACAAATAGCGATTTGTAACATACAACAATTTCACAAAACCCCAAAACAGACATAAAACAACCTGGTACCCCTTTAAAAGTTACATCTCCGGATAGCCCTGATCTGAGTGACCATCATATCCAAAAATCACTCCGATCGGTTCGATTTTTCCTTGAAGTGAACTTTCGACAGACCGCAAGCGTGGCTTCTGCCAAAAAAAGTTACATAAGAAAAATGATAGCAGTCAGTCAATTTCGGGAGTTTAAATGAACAAACTACCAAACGGATCCTCTGGCTCTTGGGTAGCATTTGTCCGCTTAGTTCATGTGAACAAACCTATCGAACGACGCTCTCCTGACATGTGTGTAATAGAAGCAGGCGTTCATCAAAGTTCAGCGGTGTTCGTGAGTTTCAGTGTATGATTTTAGTTCCATGCACTCTACGATCAATCACCGCCGCCTGCGTTTGTGCGAACAAGATGGCCCCCAACTCAGCCACCATGCATACAAATGGTGGCCACCCAGCCGCACCCTTGAACGTTGAGATGTCAGGAGAGGTCAATGGGGTTAACGAGCCCAGAGGTGGTCCGCAATTCGTGAATTAGTTCAGTTACCGAACGGAAAGGTTAAAACAAATGAAATTAGGGGGAAAACATACACATAGGGGGTAGGTTCTGTCACAATCACCAATATCCTGCATCCTAGATTTTATGTGGTTGAGTACTGGGAAAACAAAGATTGGGAGCACCAATATCCAGACTCTCAACAAATATCCACTATATCCTCTGTTTGAAGCTTTTAGTCTGAACTAGCTTCCCTAAGTGGCTCAGAAGCATGTGAGTGTATACCTATAATTGTATTTTTATTATATTACCCTATGGTCTTTCTCTTTATTGTATTTCTACATCCTGCTACAACATTAAGATTGTGGTAATTTTTAGATGTACTGAGTGCTTTCACTCTTTATTATACATTTTTGCACTTGATTTGTGTGTTTTGAGTAATTCACACAGGTGATTGTAGCACCACTTTTTATCATATTCTTACTATTGTATTTTTATAGGGTAACAGCATATCCACCCAAGACCCATCCAGTGAACTGAACAATACGGGAAGACCATCTGGGAGAAAGAAGCATCGTTCTTTTTTCTCTCTCCCCACAGTACCAAACTTTCCATCAATAAGGTATATTATAGCTCCACGTCTTATATATAGTGATGTCGCGAACACGAAATTTTCGGTTCGCGAACGGCGAGCGAGAACTTCCGCAAACGTTTGCGAACCGGCGAACCGGGCGAACCGCCATTGACTTCAATGGGCAGGCGAATTTTAAAACCCACAGGGACTCTTTCTGGCCACAAAAGTGATGGAAAAGTTGTTTCAAGGGGACTATCACCTGGACTGTGGCATGCCGGAGGGGGATCCATGGCAAAACTCCCATGGAAAATTACACAGTTGATGCAGAGTCTGGTTTTAATCCATAAAGGGCAGAAATCACCTAACATTCCTAAATCACAATGAATATGGATTGACACCTGACATATAACATATTGACACCTTGACATATGGATTGACACCTGTCCTCAGAGCCCCTGATGCACACGGACACAGAGCAGAATAGAGACTGTTCCCCCTACATAGGGTCACTTGGCAGATATTGATTGACACCTATCCTAAGGATCCCTGATACACACTGACACAGAGCAGAATAGGGACTCTTCCCCCTACATAGGGTCACTTGGCAGATATGGATTGACACCTGTCCTAAGGATCCCTGATACACACTGACACAAAGCAGAATAGAGACTGTTCCCCCTACATAGGGTCACTTGTCAGATATGGATTGACACCTGTCCTCAGAGACCATGATAAACACTGACACAGAGCAGAATAGAGACTGTTACCCCTACATAGGGTCACTTGGCAGATATGGATTGACACCTGTCCTCAAAGCCCCTGATACACACTGACACAGAGCAGAATAGAGACTGTTCCCCCTACATAGGGTCACTTGGCAGATATGGATTGACACCTGTCCTAAGGATCCCTGATACATACTGACACAGAGCAGAATAGAGACTGTTCCCCCTACATAGGGTCACTTGGCAGGTATGGATTGACACCTGTCCTCAGAGACCATGATACACACTGACACAGAGCAGAATAGAGACTGTTACCCCTACATAGGGTCACTTGGCAGATATGGATTGACACCTGTCCTAAGGATTCCTGATACACACTGACACAGAGCAGAATAGAGACTGTTCCCCCTACATAGGGTCACTTGTCAGATATGGATTGACACCTGTCCTCAGAGACCATGATAAACACTGACACAGAGCAGAATAGAGACTGTTACCCCTACATAGGGTCACTTGGCAGATATGGATTGACACCTGTCCTCAAAGTCCCTGATACACACTGACACAGAGCAGAATAGAGACTGTTCCCCCTACATAGGGTCACTTGGCAGATATGGATTGACACCTGTCCTAAGGATCCCTGATACATACTGACACAGAGCAGAATAGAGACTGTTCCCCCTACATAGGGTCACTTGGCAGGTATGGATTGACACCTGTCCTCAGAGACCATGATACACACTGACACAGAGCAGAATAGAGACTGTTACCCCTACATAGGGTCACTTGGCAGATATTGATTGACACCTGTCCTAAGGATTCCTGATACACACTGACACAGAGCAGAATAGAGACTGTTCCCCCTACATAGGGTCACTTGGCAGATATGGATTGACACCTGTCCTAAGGATCCCTGATACATACTGACACAGAGCAGAATAGAGACTGTTCCCCCTACATAGGGTCACTTGGCAGGTATGGATTGACACCTGTCCTAAGGATTCCTGATACACACTGACACAGAGCAGAATAGAGACTCTTCCTCCTACATAGGGTCACTTGGCAGATATGGATTGACACCTGTCATAAGGATTCCTGATACACACTGACACAGAGCAGAATAGAGACTGTTCCCCCTACATAGGGTCACTTGGCAGATATGGATTGACACCTGTCCTAAGGATTCCTGATACACACTGACACAGAGCAGAATAGAGACTGTTCCCCCTACATAGGGTCACTTGGCAGATATGGATTGACACCTGTCCTCAGAGACCATGATACACACTGACACAGAGCAGAATAGAGACTGTTACCCCTACATAGGGTCACTTGGCAGATATGGATTGACACCTGTCCTAAGGATTCCTGATACACACTGACACAGAGCAGAATAGAGACTGTTCCCCCTACATAGGGTCACTTGGCAGATATGGATTGACACCTGTCCTCAGAGACCATGATACACACTGACACAGAGCAGAATAGAGACTGTTCCCCCTACATAGGGTCACTTGGCAGATATGGATTGACACCTGTCCTCAGAGACCATGATACACACTGACACAGAGCAGAATAGAGACTGTTACCCCTACATAGGGTCACTTGGCAGATATGGATTGACACCTGTCCTAAGGATCCCTGTATTGGGGAACATTGTCGCCCAAACTAATTTATATGCCCATCAATTTTATAGCATGACAGGAGGCTTCATATTTGCTTAAGTCTCTCTTTACTAGAACTCCACAGCAGCACATTAACAGAGAGATAAACACCAAAGACAAAAACATAAGGCATCTATATAAGGCTCCTCCTAAGCCACCATTTCCTCTTTCTTTGCTGCTCCGCACAGTACAGGTCAGAGTACCACTGCCTCCTGTTTTTTTCCTGGGTGGCTGTGTATTTATTATATTTATACCCTTTTGACTCTGTCAGCTGTTCAAATATTATTTTATTCTCTCATCCTGCTGATTGATAATTTGTGTTATTACTTTCTTTCTTCCCAGTCGTGCTTCGACTGTTTTTTCTTTCCGTTTTTAATGCTTTCTGCTTTGCTGCCTTTTGTGTATACCTTTTACGGTCACCGAGAAGCGGTCTTCCGTGCCGACCGTCGGGACCGCGTAGAAAGACTCCGGCGGTCCCTCGAGCGCGTGTATTGATTCCCGCCCGCCGGCTTCGTCCGCCGAGCGGGAATCTCCTGCCTGCTCCCCGGCCCCCCCTCCACGCTTCGCCCACTCTCCGGCTATGCTCGGGCAGCGTGGGGAGGGTGCTGGGAGCCTCTCTATTGCCGTGGGTTGCGGCTTCCATCTGCCCTCTCCCCCGTGGCCACGTGGCCGGGTCTGGGGGCGCGCGGCTTTCTATGTGCTTGCCGCGGGTGCTCCCTTCATTTAAGGGCGCAGGACACTTTTGTTTTTTACTATAAATTCAGATGCTTTTCTGTGTCTCACAACTGTATCACCTATATCCTATTGGATTTGTACCTGGTATGTCGGCTGTGTCCTATATCTGGGCCTGTGCCCATTGCTATGCTTCATTACCATTTTGCTATTTTTCTGAACGTCTGTTTTTTCTGGCAGACCTCCTATATAATTTGGGGTTTGCACTTCGGTTTTTATGTCCCGTATTTTCTATGTTCTGCCCCCCTAGGTACATATATACCTCTCAGAGGTGATTTGAGGTTTTTTTCATAGGAGCATGTTCCCCCCTGTCTCACTACATGTAACTGTGCATTGCATGTTTGCGTGGTACACTGCTGTTTGCAGTTACGCTCTGTGCAGGGGTTCTGTGCCCTTACTGCTTACGCTATACATGCTGCCTGGACTAATTAAAGATTGGTTACTGCATTACATCTGCATGTTTCCCGCGTGGGACCCTGCTTGGTGACGCTACCCCTTACACTGCCCTGGGCCTGACCTGGGGACATTGGTGCATCTTCCCTACATGCCTCTGTGCCAAGATTTGCCTGCCTGTCACCTCTACGGATTACGCCCTACCTCCATATACCACTGGGCCGGTGCTACCCGTACCAATATATTGGCCGGCTTCGTCCGTGCCCCTATGATTGGCCTGCTCTGTCAGTGCCCCTTGATTGGCCAGCTTTGTCTGTGCCCCATGATTTGGCCTGTGCTGTCAGTGCCATATTACGCATGCTACTGGGCCAGCGGCTCCTTTACCTGGACCCATGTTTGTGGAGCCGGCATGCGTTTACTACTTGCCTCTGCCAACTATAGGGGTGCTGCCCCTACTGCCTGCTAGTGTTACCTGTTTTCTATCTCCTTAGGTAGCACGTATCATCATCTCGGGTATTATGGAGGCCTCTGCACAGGAGCAGAGGTTGCAGGCATTGATTAATGCGGCGGTGCCCGCCAATGTGGAGAAAGCCCTGGCTAGGGCCCTCCCGCAATCACGACCGGAAAGGGGTGCGAGAGGATCCCCCTGCTTGGCAGACGACTCGACTGAGTCAGGACTCTCATGAAAGAGAGCAGGCAAGTGCGCAAATGCGCTATTGGAAGGGTTAAGGGCCTGAACCATGCTCCCGGAAGGACAAGGCTCCGGCGAAACGACACGGTTCGAGGTTATCGACCCTCACCGGCCAGGCGCCGCCGTCTTTCGGGCGCAGGGGAGGTGGCCTCCTTACCCCCCCTACATTGGCCTGCTGGAGGAGTGGCGGACAGACCTGTCTCCCTCGGAGGAAGGAGACGATTGGGATGATGACCGTGGGGAGGGTCCCGGTTGGCGCTGGGAGGATGAAGACGCGCCGGCGACAGAGGCCCCCACGGCGATGCTGGGAGACGATGCCCTTTTGGACACTACAGGAGAGCCTCTGTTTATCCCTCGGTCTATCAGACACCACTGACCCTCGGAAAGGTCACTGCCCGACCACTCGGCACAATTCGTGCACTACTGGATCCGCAGACCCCTTGAAGGGGAGGCCCGCAAGAAGCTGCGGGCGGAATGCCCCAGTCCCGTCCTGCCTGACGAGGTGGCATCGGCCCCGGATTTTGACCCCCTGGCGGCCTCGTACTTGAATCGTACGGGTCGGGACCCCATGAAAGGGGTCGAGCGTCACCTCCGCTCAACGCAAGATGGACAGCTGGATTGGCTGGGCCCATTTGTGCAGGTTGTTGACCCTGACGGACGTGGCCTACATGGATGGTACGAGCCTGGACCCGGCCGTCAGGCGGGATTGGACGCTACGCCCCATTTGCCTTCTAGGCAATACTAACCTGCACCGAAAGCAGGTATACGGCTCCATTTCGGATGGACACCGAGCTATCGGAGCCAGGGTTCGAAGAATTGGGCCCCCTGGCAATAATACCTACTGTTCGGGGAACCTTTCATTTAGGAGCTACAGAAACGCATCGATTTTTTGTTTCCCTGGATAGAGCACAGTCCTCTATAAAGAAGGTGTTTCGCTCACGGTTATCCCGGCTCGTCTTCGGGCACTCAGATCCCGTGGCCCAGACCTCTCTACACTCGAAGGGCGGGTTGAGGTCGCGGAGACCGTGCCAGAGGACGAGCGAGATCTCCTGCGGGTGAGTGCAACTCCTGCCACTTTTCTATTTCCCTTTACTACGTACAGACAGATCGTTTCGCTGCAGGGACAGGTGTCAGGAAGTGCCTTCAAATGCATGGGTCCATCGGACTGTATGGGATTAGGTCATGGACTTCCACTCCCCACTGACGCAGATTGGACCTCCAAGTGTCTCGATCATCGAGAGGGTTCAAGGTTCCTTGACGGATTCAGAGGTTCGGACTCTGCTTGCCATGGGCTCGATTTCTAGTGAAGATGGGGTCGGGGGAGTTCCACCCGGTGGTCAATTTTCGGGAATCGAACACCTTCGTTGTCTACCACCACTTCAAGTTGGGGGGCATTCACCTCCATCGGGACCTTCCCCAGCCGGGAGACTTGTTCATGTGACTGGACCTGAAGGATGCTTACCTCTCCGTCCTGGTGGACAAGAGTGGTCGCGGGTTGTTTCGCTTCATCTGGAATAGCACCCCTCGCCAATTCATATGCATCCCGTTCGGCCTCAGTTCGGCCCTTTGTGCTTCACCAAGCTGCTGTCGCTTGTGGTCACCCGATTCTGGTCAGAGGGCGCTTGTTTCCTGTTATTTCTGGATGATTTCCTAGCCCTCTGCGAAGATCCCTCCTGGCTCGGATTTCGAACGCGTTCGGCGATCTCCTTATTGGAGCTCCTAGGATTCGTGGTTAACCTGAAGAAATCAGCTTTGGAACCTGCCCAGACGGTGGAGTTCTTGGGTGTCGTGGTCAATGCGACGGAATGCATTCCCCGTCTGCCTCTGGCACTGATGACTACCGCCCGGGAGGTAATGAGAAGGATATTACGGCAAGTCCGGATTCCCTTTCAAATGTTTACTCGCGTGGTGGGCCTCCTCTCAGCCTCGATACAGGCAATATGTCCGGGCCCACTACACTAGGGGACCATGCAATGGTTAAAGGCCCCTGTTCTACGCATGTGTCCTTCTTCAGACCCGATGATTTTCTGTTTCGGACTTAAGGCCGGACTGCGCTGGTGGCTCCTGCGCATGGCCGCATGGAACGGCAAGGCAATAGTCGGACTAACCCCAGATTTCGTACTGGAATCGACTGTACGCTTTTGGGTTGGGGGCCACATGCGTGACCGGGTCCACGGGCGGCCCGTGGTCATACAAGGAATCTGAATTCCACATCAAGTGCCTGGATTGATTGCGAGTTCGTTGACAGTTCGGAGACTGGCAAGTCACCTGTCAGACTGCTGCGTCCTCCTTCGGAGGGACAAGGTCTCAGCGGTGCAATATACCGACCGCTTGCGGGGCGCTCGGTTTCGCACACTGGAGGTGACGAAGGAGATTTTCAGCTTCTACCCCAGCACAACGTCGCATTACAGGCGGTGTATCGGCCGTGGGAGTCAAACCTGACGTCGGATTGGTTCTCCAGACATTGGAAGGATGCCAGCGACTGGTCGCTCTCTATTCGCCTCCGGGACGGCCATCGGATTCGGTCGTGCTTTGGTTGACTCTCGGATCCAGCGTGCGCAGTGATGGTCGCGCTTCGACGGGTGCGGTCGTTTTTCTCAGGAAGCATAGGTGTTTCCTCCTTTTGCCTCTATTCCCCGGGTGTTACTTCTAGTTTGTGGTCGTCGTGTGTCCTTAGTGTTGTTGACTCCGCTTTGGCGAGATCGGTCGGGTTCACGGAGCTTCTGGATTTTTTCTTGTCGGGACCCTCTTCTCTTACCGTCCTCTCGAATTCTCCTCTTGGACTCTTTCGGGAGTGCCTTGTAGGTCGAGGCGTCGTCACTATCGGTCAGGGACCTTCTCTGGGACCCCTGAGTTCCCGGGTCGAGGGGAAGTTTCCTCTCAACATGGATTTTCATAGTGTTGTTGGTGCTTAGGACAAGATGCTGAACCCTTTTTCCGGCCGTGACCAACTTGCTGAGTGTCTTGTCCCTCCTCAAGGTTTTGGGACGGTTGTGCCGTCTGGTTCTTGTGATTAGTCTTTTATTTGGGCGGCGCGTGTTCCGTTTGGAGGTTTTTTCCCATCGGTCAGGACCCGCTGGTCTGCAGATTTCTACGGGGGATTAGGCTGGCACGTCCTCTGGCGCCTAAATACCCTTCCCTCTGGGAGGTAAGTATGGTTTTAGCGTGTTTTCTTCTGGATCCGGCCGGAGTTTCTTGTTTTTTCCCCTCGCCAGCTTTCTACTGTGTTTTGCCCTCTTGTTGTGTCTGGTTTCGTTCAGCCGTGTTTCTGATGTCCGATCCTTCGCCTCTGTCCAATCTCGATGGGGGAGATGGTTATTGACGCTGGCAGGGGTGAATGAGACTCTTGGAGTGCATTCAGTTAGCGGCGCTACTGCTTCTGAGTTTTTCCTTGATGAGCGTTTATCCTCGGGACGTTTTTTGTAGGTGGCGGTCCGGTCCCGTGAGGAGTTTTTTGCGACAGTTTATTTTGGACCGTCGGACTATGTTTCTTTTGCTTTGCTGTCGGAGCGTTAAAACAGCAAATATGAAGCCTCCTGTCATGCTATAAAATTGTAGATTATACTAGCTTTAGTGTAACTATAATGTTAATTTTATTAATGACAGGAGGCGAATATTTCCCACCCAGTTTGGTTTCCCCCCCCCCCCCTTGTTTTGGATGGATTGCATTGATTGTATTTCTGTTGATTTGTCTGATTATCTGGGCTAGGTTTGGTAGTCTGGGGTGAGGTTGTGGGAAGTGCATGTTACATTGTATTGACGGTCATTAGTGATGGATTTCATGTCTTTATTCTATCAGTACTGGATCGTGGGATTTATGTTTTATCAGTACATTTCGTTCACTAATCAGTGTTTTCGATTCTGTTTATTTCGTTTCAGTTTAATGGTTCGACTTCAGTTCATAGAATCAGCTGTTTGACAGGATGAAGATCAAGTTCATCCATTATCCGAAGTTTTTCCAGATGGCATTCATTGTTATGTTAAAATTTTTCTTTATTTAGTTATTGTTATTGTTCTGTACGTTACTTTGTCGCAGCGTGAAAGAGGAAATGGTGGCTTAGGAGGAGCCTTATATAGATGCCTTATGTTTTTGTCTTTGGTGTTTATCTCTCTGTTAATGTGCTGCTGTGGAGTTCTAGTAAAGAGAGACTTAAGCAAATATTCGCCTCCTGTCATTAATAAAATTAAGATTATAGTTACACTAAAGCTAGTATAATCTACAATTCCGAGCTACAAATCCGGACTCTTTTTTGGCAAAGATACACACTGTGCCAGAATTTAAAAGATTCTGGGCATTGACTATGCTGATGGGCATCATAAAGAAGCCCTCCATCCGCTCCTACTGGAGCAGTAGCCCCATCTGCTCTACCCCCATTTACTGCCAATGTATGTCGAGGAAGAGGTATGAAATGATTCTGCATTTCATGCACTTCAGCGACAACAGCCTGTGTCCCCCTAGGGAGCATCCCCAGTTTGACAGGCTGTATAAAATCCGCCCCCTGATTACCCACTTTGCTGCCAGGTTTGCAGAGTCTTATACACCTGGAAGGAATATATGCGTGGATGAATCCCTGATGAAGCAGTATGTTCCTTCCAAGCGCTCTAGGTATGGTGTAAAGATGTATAAGCTCTGTGATAGCGAGACTGGGTATACTCAGGCCTTCCGGGTGTACGAGGGAAAGGATAGCCACCTTGACCCTCCAGGTTGCCCAGAACATATGGGAACCAGTGGCAAGATTGTCTGGGACCTGATATTCCCCCTGATGAACAAAGGGTACCACTTGCATACTGACAATTTTTATACAAGTGTCCCTTTGTTCAAGCTACTGTACTGTTTTGATACAGGAGCTTGCGGCACAATTAAAAAGAACAGCACAGGTTTCCCAGGACAACTTGCACGCACCCGGCTACGAAGGGGGGAGACCTCAGCTCTGCGCCAAGAGGAGCTGTTGGCAGTTAAGTACAGAGACAAGAAGGATGTCCTGCAAGCCTGTGTACTTATGCACAAAGCGTTGTACGATCAGATTACACACATGTGCCATGCACGGCACATGTGTCAACTTGCCCAAATGCAATGCCGCCAATAAATTTGTTCCGTTGTCACAAACCACTTTGCCGATCTCCAGTTGCTGCGGAGTCAGCCACTTTTCCACCTGTGCGTTCAGGGCGGACAGGAGTGCTTGTCCGGTGTGACTCTCTGCTTTCAAGCAAGTCAAACACAATACGGCGTGACACTGCCGTATCTGGGATGTGGAATAGTACCTGGGGAGCTGGGGGGGTGCCGTTGATGTGGAGCAAGACGCAGCAGCAGAAGAGGACTCAGCTGAGGAGGTTATGGAAGAGGATGGAGTAGGAGGAGTAGAGGAGGTGGCAGCAGGCCTGCCTGCAAGTCGTGGAGACAGGTTTCTTCAGGAAGGAAGAGATTCTTTATTCGATTCACCGACCGGGACTCAGAGGGACTAATGTCACCAAAAAACAGCAAAGTCTGAGCCCTGATCATACAGTGTAGGTCCCTTATATAGGCATGTAGCTCCTCCCATAATCAGTTCAACCTACACATACTCTTATATAATCAACCGAATAGAGACTAAATTCCTGTTTGACCACATGGCTTGCCCAGCACAATGGAGGAGGGGAAATACTCGTATATCCTGTATTCCTACATATGCTCCTTACACTACTGATTGTATCTTAGCTACGTGTAACTAACTAACTGATACATCAACATATGCAAGTGCACATACCACGTGGCAATCTTGTCCTAGTAAATTTTTTTTTAGCACACGCTGAAGGAGGCCTGACACCCGCTTTAAGGACACTGACTGCTATTAGCTTACACTGAAAAACTTTTTTTCTTTGTAAAAGCACGCTATAGAGACACCAGATATGAGTGGCAACTGGCAAAGTACACTGGCAGAGGTCTGCAGAGCACACGCTGAAGGAGGCCTGACACCCGCTTTAAGGACACTGACTGCTATTAGCATACACTGAAAAACTTTTTTTCTTTGTAAAAGCACGCTATAGAGACACCAGATATGAGTGGCAAAGTACACGGGCAGAGGTCTGCAGAGCACATGCTGAAGGAGGCCTGACACCCGCTTTAAGGACACTGACTGCTATTAGTTTACATTGAAAAACGTTTTTTCTTTGTAAAAGCACGCTATAGAAACAACAGATATGAGTGGCAACTGGCAAAGTACACTGGCAGAGGTCTGCAGAGCACACGCTGAAGGAGGCCTGACACCCGCTTTAAGGACACTGACTGCTATTAGCTTACACTGAAAAACTTTTTTTCTTTGTAAAAGCACGCTATAGAGACACCAGATATGAGTGGCAAAGTAAACGGGCAGAGGTCTGCAGAGCACACGCTGAAGGAGGCCTGACACCCGCTTTAAGGAAACTGACTGCTTTTAGCTTACACTGAAAAACTTTTTTTCTTTGTAAAAGCACCCTATAGAGACACCAGATATGAGTGGCAACTGGCAAAGTACACTGGCAGATGTCTGCAGAGCACACGCTGAAGGAGGCCTGACACCCGCTTTAAGGACACTGACTGCTATTAGCTTACACTGAAAAACTTTTTTTCTTTGTAAAAGCACGCTATAGAGACACCAGATATGAGTGGCAAAGTACACGGGCAGAGGTCTGCAGAGCACACGCTGAAGGAGGCCTGACACCCGCTTTAAGGAAACTGACTGCTTTTAGCTTACACTGAAAAACTTTTTTTCTTTGTAAAAGCACCCTATAGAGACACCAGATATGAGTGGCAAAGTACACGGGCAGAGGTCTGCATAGCACACGCTGAAGGAGGCCTGACACCCGCTTTAAGGACACTGACTGCTATTAGCTTACACTGAAAAACTTTTTTTCTTTGTAAAAGCACGCTATAGAGATATCAGATATGAGTGGCAACTGGCAAAGTACACTGACAGAGGTCTGCAGAGCACACGCTGAAAGAGGCCTGACACCCGCTTTAAGGATACTGACTGCTATTAGCTTACACTGAAAAACTTTTTTTCTTTGTAAAAGCACGGTATAGAGACACCAGATATGAGTGGCAACTGGCAAAGTACACTGGCAGAGGTCTGCAGAGCACACGCTGAAGGAGGCCTGACACCCGCTTTAAGGACACTGACTGCTATTAGCTTACACTGAAAAACTTTTTTTCTTTGTAAAAGCACGCTATAGAGATACCAGATATGAGTGGCAAAGTACATGGTCAGAGGTCTGCAGAGCACACGCTGAAAGAGGCCTGACACCCGCTTTAAGGACACTGACTGCTATTAGCTTACACTGAAAAACGTTTTTCTTTGTAAAAGCATGCTATAGAGACACCAGATATGAGTGGCAACTGGCAAAGTACACTGTCAGAGGTCTGCAGAGCACACGCTGAAAGAGGCCTGACACCCGCTTTAAGGACACTGACTGCTATTAGCTTACACTGAAAAACGTTTTTCTTTGTAAAAGCATGCTATAGAGACACCAGATATGAGTGGCAACTGGCAAAGTACACTGTCAGAGGTCTGCAGAGCACACGCTGAAGGAGGCCTGACACCCGCTTTAAGGACACTGACTGCTATTAGCTTACACTGAAAAACTTTTTTTCTTTGTAAAAGCACGCTATAGAGACACCAGATATGAGTGGCAAAGTAAACGGGCAGAGGTCTGCAGAGCACACGCTGAAGGAGGCCTGACACCCGCTTTAAGGACACTGACTGCTATTAGCTTACACTGAAAAACTTTTTTTTCTTTGTAAAAGCACGCTATATAGACACCAGATATGAGTGGCAACTGGCAAAGTACACTGGCAGAGGTCTGCAGAGCACACGCTGAAGGAGGCCTGACACCCGCTTTAAGGACACTGACTGCTATTAGCTTACACTGAAAAACTTTTTTTCTTTGTAAAAGCACGCTATAGAGATACCAGATATGAGTGGCAAAGTACATGGTCAGAGGTCTGCAGAGCACACGCTGAAAGAGGCCTGACACCCGCTTTAAGGACACTGACTGCTATTAGCTTACACTGAAAAACGTTTTTCTTTGTAAAAGCATGCTATAGAGACACCAGATATGAGTGGCAACTGGCAAAGTACACTGTCAGAGGTCTGCAGAGCACACGCTGAAAGAGGCCTGACACCCGCTTTAAGGACACTGACTGCTATTAGCTTACACTGAAAAACGTTTTTCTTTGTAAAAGCATGCTATAGAGACACCAGATATGAGTGGCAACTGGCAAAGTACACTGTCAGAGGTCTGCAGAGCACACGCTGAAGGAGGCCTGACACCCGCTTTAAGGACACTGACTGCTATTAGCTTACACTGAAAAACTTTTTTTCTTTGTAAAAGCACGCTATAGAGACACCAGATATGAGTGGCAAAGTAAACGGGCAGAGGTCTGCAGAGCACACGCTGAAGGAGGCCTGACACCCGCTTTAAGGACACTGACTGCTATTAGCTTACACTGAAAAACTTTTTTTTCTTTGTAAAAGCACGCTATATAGACACCAGATATGAGTGGCAACTGGCAAAGTACACTGGCAGAGGTCTGCAGAGCACACGCTGAAGGAGGCCTGACACCCGCTTTAAGGACACTGACTGCTATTAGCTTACACTGAAAAACTTTTTTTCTTTGTAAAAGCACGCTATAGAGACATCAGATATGAGTGGCAACTGGCAAAGTACACTGACAGAGGTCTGCAGAGCACACGCTGAAAGAGGCCTGACACCCGCTTTAAGGACACTGACTGCTATTAGCTTACACTGAAAACCTTTTTTTCTTTGTAAAAGCACGCTATAGAGACATTGTTACGGTACCACCTTCCGAGCTCCATACACAGTCTTTAGTCACTTGTAATCCCGGTTCCCCCAATAACGAGACCAAGCTCCATTATGAGGGTAAAACATGAACTGAGGACTGGATCAGCCAGCCTGCCTTTTATTTGCATTTCACACACACAGGCCACACCCAAGGGGAGCATAAAATAACCACTGGCATCGATGGTACATCCCACACATTCCCTCCCCTTGGTGTGACACATAATCCTATTATACATACAGTTTGAAATATACTTTTATACAACTTTCATAACTTCAAATCCATCCATCATATTCACATAAGAGGCACATATTCAGATTCAGCATACTTAAAACATAAACATTCTCAGAAAATCACACCAATCCCTTCAGTGAATAAAAAGTTACTCGAAAGTCTGTTTATGACCGACCGCAGGTACCTTTTCGTGCCCAAAATAGTTCCCTGGATTCGGGCTGTGCGGTCGGTCACTTGTTGGCCTAAAAATGGCTAAGTCCCGTTCGAAGTGGGTCGGTACTTCGACTTTCGTTGAACTGTCGAAGTATCGTCGATAGTACGGGTCGGCGGGTTCGAAGTTAAGATGGCCGCCGCCACGTGGTCCTTTGTCCGATGTCGGCCTCCTCGAGGACTTTGGTAGCTTTGGCGCTTCGTTAGTTTCCGCTGTATTCGAAATGTCATTTGTACAAAGTCACAACCCTCCGCATGATCTCTCAGGGACCATAAGTACTGGGCAAATCAGACGGACCCAACAGGCTTTAGTCCAGATGGATGGGTCTGTCACATGGCTCCCTCCTTGTGGAACACTCCGGCAGACCCGGCTTGACCCTGTGGCGGGTCAACTTGGGGATGACCGGACTTAGGGAGAATAGGGACGTCTATTTGCCGGGATAACCCATCCGCATTCCCATTCTGCTTACCGGGCCGGTAGCTGATAGTGAAATTATAAGGCTGCAAGGCCAAACTCCACCTCAGCAGTCTGCCATTGTCCCCAGAGACCCGGTTAAGCCAGACGAGGGGGTTGTGGTCTGTTACGAGGGAAAATTCTTGTCCGTATAGGTAGGGGCTCAGTTTCTTCAGTGCCCAGACCAGGGCTAAACACTCTTTCTCTACTGCCGCATAACTCACTTCTCGAGGTAGTAACTTTCTGCTGAGATATGCGACAGGGTGCTCTCCTCCATCCTCCCCGACCTGGCTCAGCACAGCCCCCAGTCCATACATGGAAGCGTCTGTGTGGACAAGAAAACGTTTGTTAGGGACTGGGGCAGCCAGGACAGGGGCCTTCACAAGAGCCTGCTTCAGGGCTTGAAACGCGGCTTCACAAGCTGGAGACCACAGGACCTGCCTAGGTAAGTTCTTTTTAGTCAGATCAGTCAGGGGCTTGGCAATCGTGCTGTAGTCGGGGACAAAACGTCGATAATAACCCGCTGTCCCTAGGAAGGCAAGCACTTGGGTCTTGGTGATAGGTGTGGGCCAGTTAGCTACCGCTTCCACCTTGGCCGGTTCGGGTCTCTGGCTCCCACAACCCACCCGGTGACCCAAGTACTGCACTTCTGCCATGCCTAAATGGCACTTGTCTGGTTTCAGAGTCAGGCCGGCGGCCCGAATCTTGTCCAGCACTACCCCTACGTGTACTAGGTGGTCTTCCCAAGACTCACTGTAGACCGCGATGTCGTCCAGGTATGCACATGCAAATCCCTGGAAGCCATCTAGGAGCCTATCCACCATACGCTGGAAGGTAGCCGGAGCATTCTTCATCCCGAATGGCATGACCCTAAACTGGTACAGGCCAAACGGGGTGACGAATGCCGACTTGGGGATAGCATCCTCGGCCAGGGGGATCTGCCAGTACCCTTTACATAGGTCAATGGTGGTCAGATAGCGCCCCCTGGCAATGCGGTCTAATAACTCGTCTATCCGGGGCATCGGGTAGGCGTCCGTGGTAGTCCGCTCGTTGAGCCGCCTGTAATCCACACAGAACCGGGTGGTCCCATCTTTCTTGGGTACTAGGACTACGGGTGACGCCCACGGACTATCTGAGTGCTCAATAACCCCCAGCCGGGTCATCTCCTGTATCTCCTTCCGCATTCCTTCTCGGACTGCTTCCGGGATACGGTATGGGGGTTGTCGTAGGGGGTTCTGTCCGGGTGTCTCGACCTTGTGTATAGCTAGGTTGGTGTACCCGGGTTCTTGGGAGAACGTCGCCTGCTTCTCCCACAGAAGCTGTCTTGCCTGGGTTTTCTCGGCCGGGCTTAGTCGGTCACCTAGCTGTACGAGGCTAGTAAGGTCGGTCTGGGGATCCCTTTCTAGCAGGTCAGGTAAAGGTAAGTTCTCTGGGTCGTCGGTAGCTGGGGCACAAACTGCTGCAACATCCTCGGGTCGTTCCTGATACTCCTTGAGCATGTTCACATGAAAGGATCGTTGTACCCTTTCATCCGAACAGCTGGCTATAAGATAGGTAGTATCGCATACCTGAGCTAACACCTTGTACGGGCCCTGCCAAGATGCTTGCATCTTGTTTGCCTTCACAGGTTTGAGCACCAGAACCTTCTGCCCAACCTGGAAAACCCGCTGTCGAGCACCCCGATCGTACCATCGCTTCTGTTTCCCCTGGGCCGCCCGGAGATTTTCCCTTACCATCAGGGACAGTTTCTCCATGCGGTCCCGGAGTTCCAGAACATATGGCACTATGGGGGTCCCTTCTTGCTCCGTCTCCCCCTCCCAGTGTCCTCTAACGAGATCTAGGGGTCCACGAACCCTTCTCCCATAGAGTAACTCAAAGGGGGAGAACCCAGTCGATTCCTGGGGCACCTCTCTGTATGCAAATAGCAGATGAGGCAGGAATCGCTCCCAGTCTCTGCAAGTGTCAGTAAAGGTCCTCAGCATCTGTTTGAGGGTGCCATTAAATCGCTCGCAGAGACCGTTAGTCTGTGGGTGATATGGTGAACTAAGTAGCGGGTTGATGCCGCACACCTTCCACAGCTGCTGGGTGAGCACAGCGGTAAATTGGGTTCCCTGATCAGAGAGGATCTCCTGAGGGAACCCGACCCTAGTAAAGACTTTAACCAGGGCATCAGCAACCGTCTCTGCCTCTATATTAGACAGCGCTACTGCCTCTGGGTAACGGGTGGCGTAGTCTACCACAGTGAGAATATATTTCTTACCGGATGGACTAGCCCTGGCCAGTGGACCCACAATGTCAACGGCTATGCGGGAAAAGGGCTCTCCAATGATAGGCATCGGCTGTAGCCTAGCTTTTGGATGATCTCCTCGCTTACCTACCCGTTGACAAGTGTCGCACGTGCTACAATACATCCGCACATCTCGGTTAAAATTGGGCCAGAAAAAGTTTTGGGTGATTCTATGAGCTGTGCGGTGGGAACCTAGATGACCTGCCAACGGCACGTCATGCCCAATCCGCAGAATCTCCTGCCGATACTTTGCAGGTACTACTAGTTGTCGTTTCTGCGGAGGGGCATTCGGTTTCGGGGAAGGTTTCGGGATCCTGTACAGCCTATCCCCCACCCACTCGTAGTGTTCCCCACCTACTCCTTCTTCCCCAGCGTCGGCCCTGGCTCTGTACTTGGCTAACGTCGGGTCCTCCCTAGTTTCCTTCCCGTACATCTCTGGGGTATCCCAGCCTAACGGGGCCTGGTCTAAGGTACAAGTCGGGGTAGAGAGTCTTACCTGGGTCTCAGCAGCAGGTGGGCCGGCCTCAGCGGCACGGGTCTGGGCACGGGTCGTGACAGCGTCCACTGCAGCGGGGCCCATGGGAGCAAAGGCCGAAACAAGGGGGGCCAAGTCGTTGCCAAGGAGGACATCAGCGGGTAAATCCTTAATGACCCCCACATTCACGTGTCTAGCGCCCACTCCCCAATCCAAATGTACCCGGGCTACGGGTAGGCGAAATACTGCACCCCCGGCTACTCGTACTGCCACGGTATCCCCGGTATGTTGAGCTTCGGACACTAGGTGCTTTTGGAGCAAAGTCAGGGTTGCACCAGTGTCTCGTAGCCCACTGACTTCCCTTCCGTTGACCTTTACACTCTGTCGGTGGTGTTGTCGATTGTCCTGGTGGGCAGCCTGAACAGGGTCCGCCTCATGCAAGATGCCCCAGCATTCCTCTTCCTCTACACAGTGGGCTGCTGGAAGAGGTGCTCGGGAAGGGGCCCCCATGGGTTTCCTCCAGGACTGGTTCCTGTTGGCACGGTTCATCGGGCACTCCTGTCGCCTGTGCCCTAGCTGATTGCACAGGTAGCACCGAAGGGGTTCAGAGTACTCTCGGGCGTTAAACCGGGGTGGACGTTGGTACTGGGCAGACGGAGGGGGTGTGGATGATCTGTTTATGGGAGGCTGATAAGTGGCAGCGGCTGGTGGGTATTCCGCTCTGGCTGTGGCCTTGGTGATGGAATTGTCCAGTCTGCGAGCGTCGGTGTACTCATCGGCCAAGCGAGCCGCCTCGTGTAGAGTGGAGGGCTTACGGTCTCTTACCCACTCTTGTCGAAACAATGTTCCAATAAAAACATCTGCAGCACCTCTTCTCCTGACACCGCCTGGCACCCTGCCATCCAGTGGGCGGCTGTGCGATGTACCTTGCAGGCCCATTCAACGTATGAGTCCCCAGTTGTTTTTGCAGTGTCTCGGAACCTCCTCCGGTATGCCTCGGGTGTAACGGCATACCGGGCAAGTAAAGCTTCCCTGACGGTCACATAATCCCCGATCTCCTCATCCGGAATGGCCCGAAAAGCGTCGTTGGCCCGGCCGGATAACTTGCCGGACAGTATAGCAACCCAGTCTTCCGGGGGTACCTTGTGCAGGGCACATTGCCGCTCAAAATCCGCAAGGTACCCGTCAATCTCTCCTTCTGTCTCACTGAAGGCTTTGAAGGCCGCAAATGGCACTTTCTGTTTGTCCCCCGGGTTTGCTGTGACTGGGGCTGCTGCAGCACCGTTTTGGCGTAGCAGGCTGGCCTCCACAGCGGCTTGAACCTGGGTGATGATCTCCGCGGAGGGGTTGGGGCCATAATGGGCCAGCCTAATTCTTACCGCCCGGTCAAATCTTGCCTCCTCGGGGGTTCTGTCGTCTGGGCTGGGTCCATTGGTTCCCTCTGCCGCTGGTACTCCATCCATTTCCAGCAATAAAGCAATAATGTCCCTCTTCTTGAGGTTACTGGCCTGTCCGCCCCTTTGTTCCAATAAGTCTTTTAGGGTGGCTCTTCTCAGGTTTTGGTATTGTAGTTCCATTTATTCCTGGTCGTAGTGGTCTCTTTGGGCGTTGAGGATCATCCCGTCGCTTGCCACCAGTTGTTACGGTACCACCTTCCGAGCTCCATACACAGTCTTTAGTCACTTGTAATCCCGGTTCCCCCAATAACGAGACCAAGCTCCATTATGAGGGTAAAACATGAACTGAGGACTGGATCAGCCAGCCTGCCTTTTATTTGCATTTCACACACACAGGCCACACCCAAGGGGAGGCATAAAATAACCACTGGCATCGATGGTACATCCCACACATTCCCTCCCCTTGGTGTGACACATAATCCTATTATACATACAGTTTGAAATATACTTTTATACAACTTTCATAACTTCAAATCCATCCATCATATTCACATAAGAGGCACATATTCAGATTCAGCATACTTAAAACATAAACATTCTCAAAAATCACACCAATCCCTTCAGTGAATAAAAAGTTACTCGAAAGTCTGTTTATGACCGACCGCAGGTACCTTTTCGTGCCCAAAATAGTTCCCTGGATTCGGGCTGTGCGGTCGGTCACTTGTTGGCCTAAAAATGGCTAAGTCCCGTTCGAAGTGGGTCGGTACTTCGACTTTCGTTGAACTGTCGAAGTATCGTCGATAGTACGGGTCGGCGGGTTCGAAGTTAAGATGGCCGCCGCCACGTGGTCCTTTGTCCGATGTCGGCCTCCTCGAGGACTTTGGTAGCTTTGGCGCTTCGTTAGTTTCCGCTGTATTCGAAATGTCATTTGTACAAAGTCACAACCCTCCGCATGATCTCTCAGGGACCATAAGTACTGGGCAAATCAGACGGACCCAACAGGCTTTAGTCCAGATGGATGGGTCTGTCACAGACATCAGATATGAGTGGCAACTGGCAAAGTACACTGACAGAGGTCTGCAGAGCACACGCTGAAAGAGGCCTGACACCCACTTTAAGGACACTGACTGCATTAGCTTACACTGAAAAACGTTTTTTCTTTGTAAAAGCACGCTATAGAGACACCAGGTATGAGTGGCAACTGGCAAAGTACACTGGCAGAAGTCTGCAGAGCACACGCTGAAGGAGGCCTGACACCCGCTTTAAGGACACTGACTGCTATTAGCTTACACTGAAAAACTTTTTTTCTTTGTAAAAGCACGCTATAGAGACACCAGAAATGAGTGGCAAAGTACACGGGCAGAGGTCTGCAGAGCACACGCTGAAGGAGGCCTGACACCCGCTTTAAGGACACTGACTGCTATTAGCTTACACTGAAAAACTTTTTTTCTTTGTAAAAGCACGCTATAGAGACACCAGAAATGAGTGGCAAAGTACACGGGCAGAGGTCTGCAGAGCACACGCTGAAGGAGGCCTGACAACCGCTTTAAGGACACTGACTGCTATTAGCTTACACTGAAAAACTTTTTTTCTTTGTAAAAGCACGCTATAGAGACACCAGATATGAGTGGCAACTGGCAAAGTACACTGGCAGAGGTCTGCAGAGCACACACTGAAGGAGGCCTGACACCCGCTTTAAGGACACTGACTGCTATTAGCTTACACTGAAAAACTTTTTTTCTTTGTAAAAGCACGCTATAGAGACACCAGATATGAGTGGCAAAGTACACGGGCAGAGGTCTGCAGAGCACACGCTGATGGAGGCCTGACACCCGCTTTAAGGACACTGACTGCTATTAGCTTACACTGAAAAACTTTTTTTCTTTGTAAAAGCACGCCATAGAGACACCAGATATGAGTGGCAACTGGCAAAGTACACTGGCAGAGGTCTGCAGAGCACACGTTGAAGGAGGCCTGAAACCCAGACGCTTGCAGACTAGTGATGTCGCGACACAAAATTTTCAGTTCGCGAACGGCGAACGGGAACTTCCGCAAACGTTGGCGAACCGGATGAACCGCCATTGACTTCAATGGGCAGGCGAATTTTAAAACCCACAGGGACTCTTTCTGCCCACAAAAGTGAGGGAAAAGTTGTTTCAAGGGGACTAACACCTGGACTGTGGCATGCCGGAGGGGGATCCATGGCAAAACTCCCATGGAAAATTACACAGTTGATGCAGAGTCTGGTTTTAATCCATAAAGGGCAGAAACCACCTAACATTCCTAAATCACAATGAATATGGATTGACACCTGACATATGACATATTGACACCTTGACATATGGATTGACACCTGTCCTCAGAGCCCCTGATGCACACGGACACAGAGCAGAATAGGGACTGTTCCCCCTACATAGGGTCACTTGGCAGATATTGATTGACACCTCACCTCAAAGCCCCTGATACACACTGACACAGAGCAGCATAAAGAATGTTCCCCCTACATAGGGTCACTTGGCAGATATGGATTGACACCTGTCCTCAGAGACCATGATACACACTGACACAGAGCAGAATAGAGACTGTTCCCCCTACATAGGGTCACTTGGCAGATATGGATTGACACCTGTCCTCAGAGACCATGATACACACTGACACAGAGCAGAATAGAGACTGTTCCCCCCACATAGGGTCACTTGGCAGTTGTGGGAGGAGGAGGATGACTTTCACCTCTTCCCCTGTTAGTTTCCCGTTGTGCTGTGACATCACCCTTATACGCTGTGTAAAGCATACTTTTTAATTTATTTTGCAAATGCTGCATCCTTTCTGACTTGTAATTCGGTAACATTTCCGCCACTGTCTGCTTATCTAGTAGCGTGGACACCCAGTACAGGTCGTTCTCCTTCAGCCTTTTTATACGAGGGTCCCTCAACAGGCACGACAGCATGAAAGACCCCATTTGCACAAGGTTGGATGCCGAGCTACTTATTTCCCGTTCCTCCTCCTCAGTGATGTCAATGAAGGTATGTTCTTCCTCCCAGCCACGCACAACACCACGGGTACCAGAAAGGTGACAACGAGCACCCTGGGATGCCTGTTGTGGTTGGTCTTCCTCCTCCTCCTCAAAGCCACATTCCTCCTCTGACTCCTCTTCCTCACAATCCTCTTCCAGCGTTGCCGCAGGTCCAGCAAGCGATGCTGATAAGGCTGTTTCTGGTGGTGATGGTGACCACAACTCTTCCTCTTCCTATTCACGCTCATCTACGGCCTGATCCAGCACTCTTCGCAGGGCACGCTCCAGGAAGAAAACAAATGGTATGATGTCGCTGATGGTGCCTTCGGTACGACTGACTAGGTTTGTCACCTCCTCAAAAGGACGCATGAGCCTACAGGCATTGCGCATGTGCGTCCAGTAACGTGGCAAAAAAATTCCCAGCTCCCCAGAGGCTGTCCTAGCACCCCGGTCATACAAATATTCCTTAACGGCTTTTTCTTCTTGGAGCAGGCGGTCGAACATTACAGTGAAAAAATGTTTTTTATTTTTAAATGTCAAGCTTAAGCTATTTTGACACCAGATATGAGTGGTGGCACTGACTGGGCAAATGGGCACAGCATCCACTGTGAGCCTGACACAGAAGCTGGCAGGCAGGCAACTGCAATTACATTACACAGAAAAAAAAAAAAGCAGACTGATGTTCTAGCCCTAAAAAGGGCATGCAGCTTCAGAATGAATCTAAAATGGATGCTGGGAGGGAGGTGGGAGGGTCTGGAAGGGAGGGTCTGCTGCTAATTTGCTGGAATGTGTCTGCTGACCGTGAGGCACAGGGTCAAAGTTTGCTCAATGATGACGAATAGGGGGCGGATCGAACCGCGCATGTGTTCGCCCGCGGCGGCGAACGCGAACATGCTATGTTCGCCTGGAACTATTCGCCAGCGAACAGTTCGGTACATCACTACTTATATATATTGTGTCCTTTTTTAGTGTGAGTTAAAGGGATCCCTCACATGAGTGTTTGAGCCTATTTTTTTTACCACGGATTGTGGTACTTACATTAAGATGTTTTGATATCTGCTTGCCTAAAAAATGCTCAAAAGTTACAATCTTTAATGAACAGATGCCTTTTATGTAGAAATGGTTTCAAAATAAATTATTTAAGAAAGCACAATTAAATGAGAATTTTACCAAACACAGATGTTAGATAAAACTCATGCCACCGGAAATAACATTTTTAGAGATTAAACTCTGAATATTATTAAGAAAAGTTAAGAAACCAGTTCAGATGAACTAGACTGAAGATATATTATGCTGATAGCGTACAGCAATCGTACAGCAATCGTAATTGTAGAAAGTGGTAAATACAGTGTTAATCACTAAAGTGAGAAGTCAAAGTGAAGTTTAAATTTAAGGCCAAAGTATTCGAACTAGAAGCATAGCTGACTTAGAGAATGTTTCCAAAATGCTAGTAGAGGCTGATCAGAGGAAACACGAACAGGGGTTAGGTAGTTATGTAGGATTTTTACTGGCCAACACTTATTGTCGGTAGGGTAATAGGTGATCTTTACCATCTGACCCGTCTGGCTAGTCTTGGTGTAGTTGAGGGTTAGTACATAGTGGTCTTGCACTTTCGTAAGGCAAGACCTTTTAAGGTAATCCGTGGAAGTAACATTATTGTTGTAAATTTTCTTGGTCTGAAAAACCCATAGAAAGTCAGATAGATGGTGGTTTTAATCATTTGATTCGGGTGTGGTTCGAAAGGTGCAGTGTCAATGAGGTCAGAAAGTGATTGGAAAAGTAGACTATAGATAGATAATCTAGTCAGTGGAGGAGTAGAACTTGATTTTTGTATGCCCAGTATAACTTTAATTTGGTAGGATGACAAGAAACTGTGTGTGTTTGGCCATAGGGCAAGTATGTGATGTTGTATACCGGTTAAATTTAATCACGTCAAAAGATAGTTTTAAGTTAAGGTGGCAAAAAGAAGTGAAAACAACCATTGTCTCCATAGAAAACTTGTTTACAATATTAAACTCTAACAAAAAAATTATTGACAATGCGGAATGCCCCCACACTTTTCCAGGATCGGACGTATTAATGTCATTAAGATGAACGTCCTGCCCAGGGTACTCTACTTGTTTCAGACGATTATAATAGCTCTCCCACAGGCCTTTTTTAAATCTCTGATCTCAGCTCTGATATCAATTATATGGAAGGGGTGGAGACCACGGCTTCGAGTGACAACTTATGAGAGCAAAGCAGGAGGGGGTCTTGGGCTTGCCGTCATTTATGGGTTACTACCGAGCGGCCCATTTAACGAGGATAGTGGAATGGCACCTTGCGGATTCCCAGAAGATGTGGTCGACACTGGAACAGGAGATAGTGAGACGTAGCATCCTGGCAGTAGTCTGGCTCCCTGAAGCAGCATCTAGGAGATTGATTCTGGAACACCTGTTCATTGGGGCAACCCTGAAAACGTGGAACCAAATCCGGGTCAAGTTCACCCTTACTACCTGCTCCGAACCTGAACTCACTAATACTTACCCAACAGTCTGCGCTCCATCAAACCTCATGAGGCTGCCCCTTATACGTCTGCATGCCTGACAATATAAAAACAAAATCAACATATTTGTCTATGTAACTTCAGTAAAAGGACATTATATATGAAAATTTAATTTAGAATACAAAAAACGTCGAAGTATATGTGGAAACTTTCTAGTTCTATACATACATACAGTCCTATAGACTGTAAGCTCATTTGAGCAGGGTCCTCTTCAACCTATTATTCCTGTAAGTTTTCTTGTAATTGTCTTATTTATTGTTACATCCCCCCCTCTCAAAATATTGTAAAGCGCTACGGAATCTGTTGGCGCTATATAAATGGTAATAATAATAATAATAATAATACATTATTAATACAAAGGGGAGGAAAGTACTAACAACTGAATATTACCAATCTACTTAAAAATCCACTTATATGATTATGAAGAGGGACTGAAAAAAGAAAAAAAAATGGCAAAGATATAGTTTTAACTCATCTGTGCTAAATAGGGTAAAAAAATTACAATCAAATAGTAAAAATATGTAAATACATATATCAGTAAATAATCTTTCTATTATCTTGAAAGTCTTTGGAAGTCTTGTAGTCTTTGGAAGTTGGATGGAGTATTCTCCAACAGTCTATTAATTGGTTTTCGTGTAGAATTTTGCACATTTGTAGTCTAGAGTTGTGTGTGAGTACTGGGTTGATGGTGTTTCAACCCACAAATGGCAGTACTGTCTTTCCCTGAGTCGAGCGGTAGGTTGAAGTTCCCCCTATTATTATATCTCCTTCTGCCGGTTTACAATTGTCTTTATGCATCTAAATGATGCACACTGATTTTTTTTCGGAAAGGTAAATATTCACTAATGTGACCGGCATGGATCCTATCCTAGTGGTGTATTTAGGTTTTGTGCTGCCCTAGGCATGACTAAACCTGGGCACACCACTAATCTAAATGTGCCCCTCCCCTACCTGTCAAGGAAGCACCTCTTACTGATTAAGAACCCACCCCTTCCTCTTCAGACTCCACCTTTTCCTAATCCTTTTAAAGGGATACTATAGTGCCAGGAAAGTTCTCCTGGCACTATAGTTCCCTATAGTGCCCCCCTCCCCTGTGCTCTTCCCTCACCCCCCTCTGCTTTGCACTGAAGGGGTTAAAACTCCTTCAGTCACTTACCTGAATCCAGCGCCGATGTTCCTCAGTGATGGGTCAGGCTCCTCCTTCGCGCTTGCATTCGGCTTCCCCAAAGGAAAGCATTCTGTATCAATTCTTTCCTATGGGAATTTAGCAGACGCTTGATGTCTTAATGCACAGCGTGAGGACATCCAACATCAGTTAGGCAACTTTTGGTCACCTAACCACACTGTAGAAGTTAACCCCTCAAAGTAATTATTGCAGTTTCTGAGAAACTGCAATAATTAAACCTGCAGGGTTAAGGGGAGTGGGACACTGCACCCAGACCACTTTAATAAACTGAAGTGGTCTGGGTGCCTATCATGTCCCATTAAGCACACACTCTGACAGTCACACACATGACAAACACACAGACGTCACTAACAGACAGACTCACTGATTTGACATACACACATTCCCCAACAGACACACTGGCAGATATGCACTGACAGTCACACACACTCAATGACAAACACAGAGACGTCAGTGACAGACACAGACTCACAGATCTGACACACACTCATTGACAGACACGCACACTGACAGATGTGCACACTGACAGACATGCACTGACAGACACTCATTGATAGACACACACTGATAGTCACACACAGACTCAATGACAAACAGACTCACTGATTTGCCAGACACTCACAAACACACACACACTGACAGACACACTCATACACTCATATGCACACACAGACACACACTCAAAGACACACACATATACACTCACTAATTATTAATATTATTAAAATACTTTGAAAATTCCCACCCAGCTTCCCTACCTGGAAAGGATCTGTCCCTGGGGTCCAGTGGGGCTGCTGCGAGGCGTGCGGCTGTATTGGTATCCGATGCAGCGAGGGAGCTCTGATCTCCCTGCTCTGCTCCCTCACACCTCACAGGCTGTCTACTGATGCCGGGAGCTGACGTCATATTCCAGCTCCCGCTTCAATTGGCAAACGGCGCGCAAGGGAGCAGAGAACGGAGATCAGAGCTCCTTCACCGCCTCGGATTCCAATACAGCCGCACGCCGGCGGGGGCCAGTGAGCCAGGTTTTTGGACCCTCCATAACAGGGGGAGCAAAGGGGATGCCAAATGCCTAATTTGCCTTGAGCTAAATACACCACTGACCGAGTCATCAATTAAATGTTGTGCATAGGTGAACGGGAGTTTGGAGCCAATCAAGATTGCCACTCCCCCCAACTTACTATGTGTGAAGTTGTTATAGTATACCATTGGGAATTTTTTGTGTTTTAGTTTGGAGCGTCTCTGTTACAAGGACTCTATGTACTGTTTACAAGGACTCTATGCACTGTTACTAAATAACCTCTTTTCGTTAAAACACATATTATGTCGGTATTCAGACCGTACAAACTCACTCCACGAACCATTATAAAGACACATTCGTCTGTACGAACGATGGGCCACCCAGCCCTTGGCGTGTGCTGCCACTTAACCCTGTCACCTCTAAAAGTACCGAATAACTGACCACCCTATGAGCGGAGTGTGCCTCTCATTAACCACACAAGGAGCTGCGGTCTGTGGTTAACCACCATCTAATTGATGGTCACAGGGGATCCACATTCGTATACCTTTCCCCGAAGGGAAACTGCCGAAAGACTCATGAACGGGGACCACCTACACTCTGGCATGTGGCATCAATTAGAAAGTTGATCTTGCGGTTAACCGCAGGTTAAGTACCCCCTTCCAGGCAGTCTTCGTTCGTCTCCCGAACGGCCGGGACAACCATATTGAGAGCGGGGATTCGTGTAATTATGTATCCGACCCACGCTCCATAAGTGTTAGGTCGAAGTCCCGCTGCCCATTGACCAGCCTCAAAACATGGCCGCCATCAGGGGTTCGCGACAAAAGTACCGAATAAGACTTTATATGGCAGAAACTCCCCGTTCTGTTCGTGGGATCTGGGCGCAATTCGTATACTTGATGTATCCAGATCTGAGCTACCAAATGAATAGTGGAATGAACTATATTCCCCCTAAAATGTCAAAGTTATGTATTTTTATGCTGTTTTCTAGGACACAATAAAGCATGGTCTTTTGGGCGCTTGGAGATAATTAGATTGTATAACCGTTGGACTCATTATCTCCAAGCTGGGTGGGTACTAGTTTGAATGATACATTGTATTATGATTGGTTGAATCTTTGTACTGTACCTGTATCCCATCAGGTCCATAGGGGGCTGTCCCTGGACCTGGGGACTTGCAGAAATTGCCATGCTTGTGTGCCATTAAAGCCAGTTCGTTTTACCCCTTAACTCGCAGCCTCGACTCGTGTTGTAGGGATCTGGGAATCCTAGCTTTATTATAGCTAGTGGCATATTCTACATTAACAGTTTTATACGGATTGAAGCACCGTTCGACTCTCTGACTTCGGGAACCAGGACATCCAAGCGATCCAACCTCCTGCTAGACCGGAGGCAATCGTCACAGTCTCCCCCCTAAATTGGGTTTCCTGTAAGAATCGACCGATTATCGGTCTGGCCAATATTCTGTATTTTCAGCAATATCTGTATAGGCCAATAAAGAAACTTATATTGCCGATAGTGCCGACTAGGGCTGCAATCAGGGTCCGGGGAAAGGGGGGGCAGCAGACTCTTACTTACTTTCCCTTCCACTCCCCTGTCTAACTCTCGTGAGTCCCGCGGCCGTCAGTGCGTTGCCACGGGTTACCGTGGCAATGCTCAGTGCGGCTCTTAGGCCGTGAGAATTAGACAGGGGATCTGAAGGATGCTGTTGGAAAGGTAAGTAAGAGTGTGCTTGGCCCCCTCTGCACTGCTCAATAAAGAAATTTGCCAATTTATTAAAGCAGAGCACAGAGATAGTGTAACTATCCCACCTCTTTTCTGGATGATACATAAAAATAATTACAGTAGAAATGAAAACTTAAAATTCCACATTCCACCATTTTGGAATACTATAAGATACAAACTCAAAATATAATGTCAATTATACAAGATTTAAGCATAATACACTGCATACAAGCATCATGGTACTCAGTGATGTTTGGCATCCTAAGACCGCTCTTTTTAAAATTATTTGATAGGATTTGTAGGATGATTCTAGGCTTTTTTTCCATATAAATTTGTTGAGCACAGATTGGATCATCTTGAGCCACTGTTATGGGAATTTGAGCAGAATCATCCTGAACAGGTAGATCCATTTTGGTAGGATATAAAATTTGATGGTATTAATCCTACCTATCCAGAATATGTCCACTTTTTTCCAATCTTTTAAAGTTTTGTTTGTCCGTTTAAAAAGGGTCATGAAATTTGTTTCAAGGATTTAAGAAGTCTGGCATTAGTTTAATGCCCAAATAGTCCATGGAATCTTTGTACCAGACAAAATCATATTTAATCTTTATATAATTTTTGTCTGCTAGTGGAGAATTTTGTAACTTTTAATAAATATGGTATATCTTCTTTAAGATTTAGAGTTAACTCCTTTTATACCCTACATTGTTTCTTTCAACATCTAGTTAAGCAACCACATGGTATTTTGACAGTTGTGACCATTTCACCTCAATTTTTGCCAACATTTACGGTGATAATTTTATCTCCATTTTGCAATATGTCTACACAATTGCTACCATTAATCTGTCAGTATCATGTGAGGAATTGCGTAAAAAAATACCTTATCAGCATTGATTTCTATAAATACTGTCACTGACAGAAATTACCGAATTCTTTATATGATTTAAGAAGTGACTGCAATTCATACATTTGATTTACTATGAAATTTCAGGTAAGTTTTAAAACATATTTTAATAGTTCATACTGTGTTTATTTATTTTCCAAATTCATTGTACATAGTAAGGCAAACTACTGTTAACCCCTTAAGGACTGGACTGTTTTTGCGATGTTGTACATTTGCGACCAGGCATCTTTTTACACTTTTGTGGTGTTTGTGTTTAGCTGTAGTTTTCCGCTCTCTCATTTACTGTTCCCATACAAATTATATATTGTTTTTTTCAGGACAAAAGGGGCTTTCTTTACATACCATTATTTATATAATCTCATGTAATTTAATTTTTTTAAAATGAAAAAATATGATGAAAAATTTAAAAAAATACATGTTTTTTGACTTTTATGTGAAAAATCTTTTACTCATCTACAAAAGCGAATGAAAAAAAACTGCTAAATAGATTCAAAATTTTGTCCTGAGTTTAAAAATACCCAGTGTTTACATGCTTTTTGCTATTTGTTTGCATGTTATAGGGCTATAAGTACAAGTAGGATATTGCGGTTTCAAAACATACATTTTTAAAATGTATATATAGTGACATTGTAACACTATTATCTGTCATAAATCGCTGAATAACACCTCACATGTACATATTTGTTTTAAAGTAGACAACGCAGGGTATTCAATATGGGGTATGTCCAGACTGTTTTAGTAGCCACTTAGTCGCAAACACTGGCCAAAGGTAGCGTTCATATTTGTTTGTGTGTGAAAAAAGTAAAAAACTAAATTGAACGCTAATTTTGGCCAGTGTTTGTGACTAAGTGGTTACTAAAAAAGACTGGACATACCCCATTTGCAATACCTTGGGTTGTCTTCTTTTGCAAATGGTATGCCATCATGGGGGTAATTCCTGGGCTACCATACGCTCTCAAAGGCAACGTAACCAACCTGGCCATTTTCAATGTAAAAATATTTGACCCATATATTTGACCCTGTAACTTTCAAAAACGCTATAAAACCTGTACATGGGGGTTACTGTTATACTCAGGAGACTTTGCTGAACACAAATATTAGTGTTTCAAAACTGGAAAATGTATCACAACAATTATATCATCAGTAAAATTGCTGTTTGTGTGTGAAAAATGCAAAAAAAAGTCACTTTCACTGACAATATCATCGCTGTGATATGTTTTACTGTTTTGAATCACTAATATTTGTGTTCAGCAAAGTCTCCCGAGTAAAACAGTACCCCCCATGTACAGGTTTTAGGGTGTCGTAGAACGTTACAGGGTAAAATACAGTGATAGCAAATTAAATTCTCTGGACTTTCGGCCGGGGTTGGCAGGCAGGTCCCTTAAATTGCAATCAATAAAATAACTTAATTATGTAAAAATATTACATAAATACGCACGTAGAATTTAAATATATATGCATATTTATATATTTGAAGTCTACGTGTATATTTATATAATTATTTGTGTAATTTTGTATATGGACATATGAATAGTTCGTATTCTTTTTATTTATTTATATATACATATATATATATACAATTTAATTCTAAGTGTATTTTGATATAAATATATATATATTAATATCAAAATACAGTTAGAATAAAATTTTGTATAGATATATAATTTTTTTTACATTTTTATTATTATTTTTACATGTTTAATTTAATTTATAATATTTTATAATATATATATATATACAATATATATAGTTATTATATATATATATTATATATATACGTGTGTAATTTAATAAGTGTATTTTTATATTAATATATGTACATATTAATATAAAAATACACTTAGCATGACATTATATATATGATATATAGACATATATTATATAGGTATAATATATGTCTATATATCATATATATATACACATATATAATAATAATTTTTTTTATTCACTTTAACTTTAGTTTTTTTTTATGATTTTACAGCAGCAGGGAGACTGCCTGTCAGCACAGACAGTCTCCCTGCAGGCAGACACATGGACACCTATTGTGACCATGTGGTCGCCCTGTTGGGCGATCACATGGCCACAGGGGTCCTAAACCGCCATGGGGAGACTGTCTGGGCTGCAGGCAGTCTCCCCACACCGGGAGCACCGCCGATCGCCGCCGGGGGAACGACGGCGATCGGGTAAGTACATCTTAAATTTAGGACGGTTCAGGACCGTCGTCGGTCGGCAATGGAAAAATGCCGATGACGGTCCTGAACCGTCCTGCGTCCTTAAGGAGTTAAATGTGCAATATGCTATGCAGCAGAGGTTTATTAAAAGGCCATGTTACGGTAGTCACCATCACTGGGGTTTGAAGACAGACACTATGTGTGGGTCCCCAGATTCCTCTTGTGTTTTAGTCACCCTGTGCCCAGTATTAGTGCAGGGTATGTTAGTGCAGGGTATGTATTGCTTGTCTGTGCCTCTCCCTCTCCCTCTCCCCCTTTTCCCTGTCCCATTGTTTCCCCAGCCAGCAGGGTGTTTTCCCAGGGACACTGCCAGATCAGTTTAAACTAGCTGCCCCATCCCTCCTCAATCTCCCATAAGCCCTTGCTATTGTCTGACCCCACCCTCCCATGTACTATAGTGCTCTATGCACCCTATTGTATGTAAATTAGGCTATTGGGGGCTTAAAATATGTGGTTCTGTCTAGTAAAGTTAGTTGCTGTGTTAACCTTCACCAAGTGTCGTCTGGTGTTTGGGGAAATATGCTGATGGAAAGTGTGTCCAGGGCTATAAACACAGTAGCCTTGTCCAGGGTGGAAAAAGCCCTCAGTGATCCCAGTCAAGCCTCGGCGACTGGGTCTGAAGTGCTCCAAGGTCCCTGATAGCAGACTTGGCAGAGTTACTCGGTTGGAGTACTAGAACTTGTACTGGAACGCTGTCACAGACCACTCCAAGCACCATATCAACCTTAGTTTAATGAAGCAGTTTTGGTGCATAGATCATGCCTTTGCAGTCTCACTGCTCATTTATCTTCCATTTAGGAGTTAAATCGCTTTGTGAGTACAGCCCTAGTCACACCTCCCCTGATTGCGACTCACAGCTTCCATGAAAAAAAGGTTTCCACTCAGATCTAATAGCACAGTGTGTTTACTTTATCTCCTGCTCTGTTAAAGAAATACTCTTCTGTTATGGTTATGGTTCCTTGGTAGTTTTCCCATTTTAAGTATTCAAACCCATCTAGAATAGTTTGACTTCTTACCTGGGGTCCAGTGGGTGCCATTCCCCACTTCCACTACATTAGCCAAAGAGATGAATGCTCTTGTCTATGAGCTTTTGTAAGCTCTCCTGAGCTTATGAGCTGAGTAAGCCGCTTGTTCTGAGCCAATGAGCTATGTCCTGCACCTGTCTTAGCTCAGACAGAGATTCCTCCTTCATCAAAAAGGTACCTCCATGTGAATTACTGGTTTATCTTTTAAATAAATACTTTTGATCTACTTACATCACAGTTATTTAAATTTATTTCAACATTTTTCCTATGTGATATGAATTTTAATGAAATTATCTTACTGTTGTCATTCTGCAGAGAAGTTTAAATGCGCTCTAATCCCAATGTTACGAGATGGATAATAATATAAACTTTTTTAATATGAATAGTTATACAAATGTTCTGATTTGGTTGAAACGCAGTTGAATACAATGAGCAACTTTACTAAAAATAATTTAATTACAGGTTGCCGCTGTCTGCCTTCTGCTCCTGCTTTGGGGTAATCTGCCCCCGGGGAACTGCTTTAATCCAGGAGAGTTACATCGAATTACTCAATATGTCCGTTACACTTTTAAGTATGTATGCATTTTGTTTTACGAATAATTTGGGTATATATAAGTATTTCAATAGCTAAGACACTGAGGACTGTATTTATTGAATGATTGTAACAGTCATCATAGGTTAGTTTATGCAATAAAGTAAATATATATGGATAGATGTTAGTACAGCTGTTCGTTCTGCTATATTTCGGCACACGGGAAAAGTCAAACATCCGACACATTTACTGCATTTCACCTATGATCATTTAGTATGATTGCTGAATTATCCATTTCTTTCACAATCGGGAGAAAGGGTAACGCTCACCTGTGTGGGATATAAAACACTGGAAATAGTATTGAATGCTGTTGTGTATCCTGTATTTTCACTATGTATTTCTGACATAATGGATGCCGAGTGTGACACAACAACATTGTGTGACTTTAGCTTTTCACATAAGGCAGTTCATTTGTGAGATAGTTCTCTATATTGCCACCTACTGTTGGCTTGCTGTATTGCCTTGGTGTATAGAGTATAATATATTATTACCTTTTACTGGCAACCAGTTCTCTATGGCACCATCTACTGGTTGTTCTCTGTATTACCCTGATACTGATACTGTAGCTGGTATAGTAATGGGCAACATCCCTCTTAATGTGCTATCAGTGCTTGTTTAGGTGACAATCACTGTATTGCATTATCTAATTTTGTTTTACAATATTGCCATCTTATCACCAGTGGCGGATCCAGAGCCTGATCTCGGGAGGGGCACTTGTAGATTATTTAAAAAAAAGAATCCTAGCACAATAATCACTACAGCTCAGTGTAGTAGTTATGGTGCCAGTAGTGCCAGGATCCCACCCCGGAGTAAGTAGTCATACCGTTTAAGAACAGTTTGACAACTTACCTGGGGTCTGCTGGGATATAGGGCATAGGAGAAGTGGTGTGTGTTAGGGGTGAAGTGTGTGTGAAAGGTGCAGTGTGTGTGTGAGCGGTGAAGTGAGTGTGAGTGCGTAAGGGTGGCAGTGTGTGTGTTAGGGGGCAGTGTGTGTATGGGGGCACTGTATGTCTGTGTGGGGCAGTGTGTGTATGGGGGGCACTGTATGTATGTGTGGGGCAGTGTGTGTATGGGGGGCACTGTGTGTATGGGGGGGTCGTGTGTGTGTGTTTGGGGCAATGTGTGTATGGGGGGGCAGCAGGGTGTGTAGGGCACTGTGTGTGTATAGGTGTGCAGTGTGTGCGGGGCAGTATGTGTATGGGGCAGTGTGTATGGGGACAGTGTTTGTGGGACAGTGTTGTATGGGGACAGTGTTTGTGGGGCAGTGTGTGTATGGAGGCAGTGTTTGTGGGGGCAGTGTGTGTATGGGGTCAGTGTGTGTAGTGTTTGTATGTGGGGCAGTGTTTGTGGGTCAGTGTGTGTATGGGGTCAGTGTGTGTAAGGGGGAAGTGTGTGTATGGGGCAGTGTTTGTGGGGCAGTGTGTGTATGGGGACAGTGTGTGTATGGGGACAGTGTGTGTATGGGGACAGTGTGTGTATGGGGACAGTGTGTGTATAGGGACAGTGTGTGTATGGGGACAGTGTGTGTATGGGGGCAGTGTTTGTGTGTATGGGGGCAGTGTTTGTGTGTATGGGGGCAGTGTGTGTATGTATGGGGGAAGTGTGTGTGGGGTCAGTGTGTGTAGTGTGTGTATGGGGTCAGTGTGTGTATGGGGTCAGTGTGTGTATGGGGTCAGTGTGTGTATGGGGTCAGTGTGTGTAGTGTGTGTATGGGGTCAGTGTGTGTATGGGGTCAGTGTGTGTATGGGGTCAGTGTGTGTAGTGTGTATGGGGACAGTGTGTATATGGGGACAGTGTGTATATAGGGACAGTGTGTGTATGGGGACAGTGTGTGTATGGGGACAGTGTGTGTATGGGGGCAGTGTTTGTGTGTATGGGGCAGTGTTTGTGTGTATGGGGGCAGTGTTTGTGTGTATGGGGGCAGTGTTTGTGTGTATGGGGGCAGTGTGTGTATGTATGGGGGCAGTGTGTGTGTGGGGTCAGTGTGTGTAGTGTGTGTATGGGGTCAGTGTGTGTAGTGTGTGTATGGTGTGTGTATGGGGTCAGTGTGTGTATGGGGTCAGTGTGTGTAGTGTGTGTATGGGGTCAGTGTGTGTATGGGGTCAGTGTGTGTAGTGTGTGTATGGGGTCAGTGTTTATATGGGGACAGTGTGTGTATGGGGACAGTGTGTATATGGGGGCAGTGTGTATATGGGGACAGTGTGTGTATGGGGACAGTGTGTGTATGGGGGCAGTGTTTGTATGGGGTCAGTGTGTGTAGTGTGTGTATGGGGTCAGTGTGCGTAGTGTGTGTATGGGGTCAGTGTGTGTATGGGGTCAGTGTGTGTAGTGTGTGTATGGGGTCAGTGTGTGTATGGGGTCAGTGTGTGTATGGGGTCAGTGTGTGTAGTGTGTGTATGGGGACAGTGTGTGTATGGGGGCAGTGTTTGTGTGTATGGGGGCAGTGTGTGTGTATGGGGGCAGTGTGTGTATGTATGGGGGCAGTGTGTGTAGTGTGTGTATGGGGTCAGTGTGTGTGTGGTGTCAGTGTGTGTAGTGTGTGTATGGGGTCAGTGTGTGTATGGGGTCAGTGTGTGTAGTGTGTGTATGGGGTCAGTGTGTGTATGGGGTCAGTGTGTGTAGTGTGTGTATGGGGTCAGTGTGTGTAGTGTGTGCATGGGGTCAGTGTGTGTATGGGGTCAGTGTGTGTAGTGTGTGTATGGGGTCAGTGTGTGTAGTGTGTGTATGGGGTCAGTGTGTGTATGGGGTCAGTGTGTGTAGTGTGTGTATGGGGTCAGTGTGTGTAGTGTGTGTATGGGGTCAGTGTGTGTATGGGGTCAGTGTGTGTAGTGTGTGCATGGGGTCAGTGTGTGCATGGGGTCAGTGTGTGTATGGGGTCAATGTGTGTATGGGGTCAGTGTGTGTAGTGTGTGTATGGTGTGTGTATGGGGTCAGTGTGTGTATGGGGTCAGTGTGTGTAGTGTGTGTATGGGGTCAGTGTGTGTATGGGATCAGTGTGTGTAGTGTGTGTATGGGGGCAGTGTTTGTGTGTATGGGGGCAGTGTGTGTATGTATGGGGGCAGTGTGTGTGTGGGGTCAGTGTGTGTAGTGTGTGTATGGGGTCAGTGTGTGTAGTGTGTGTATGGTGTGTGTATGGGGTCAGTGTGTGTAGTGTGTGTATGGGGTCAGTGTGTGTATGGGGTCAGTGTGTGTAGTGTGTGTGTATGGGGTCAGTGTTTATATGGGGACAGTGTGTGTATGGGCACAGTGTGTATATGGGGACAGTGTGTATATGGGGACAGTGTGTGTATGGGGACAGTGTGTGTATGGGGGAAGTGTTTGTGTGTATGGGGGCAGTGTGTGTGTATGGGGGCAGTGTGTGTATGTATGGGGTCAGTGTGTGTAGTGAGTGTATGGGGTCAGTGTGTGTGTGGGGTCAGTGTGTGTAGTGTGTGTATGGGGTCAGTGTGTGTATGGGGTCAGTGTGTGTAGTGTGTGTATGGGGTCAGTGTGTGTATGGGGTCAGTGTGTGTAGTGTGTGTATGGGGTCAGTGTGTGTATGGGGTCAGTGTGTGTAGTGTGTGTATGGGGTCAGTGTGTGTATGGGGTCAGTGTGTGTAGTGTGTGTATGGGGTCAGTGTGTGTATGGGGTCAGTGTGTGCATGGGGTCAATGTGTGTATGGGGTCAGTGTGTGTATGGGGTCAGTGTGTGTAGTGTGTGTATGGGGTCAGTGTGTGTATGGGGTCAGTGTGTGTGTGGGGTCAGTGTGTGTAGTGTGTGTATGGGGTCAGTGTGTGTATGGGGTCAGTGTGTGTAGTGTGTGTATGGGGTCAGTGTGTGTATGGGGTCAGTGTGTGTAGTGTGTGTATGGGGTCAGTGTGTGTATGGGGTCAGTGTGTGTAGTGTGTGTATGGGGTCAGTGTGTGTATGGGGTCAGTGTGTGTAGTGTGTGTATGGGGTCAGTGTGTGTAGTGTGTGTATGGGGTCAGTGTGTGTATGGGGTCAGTGTGTGTAGTGTGTGTATGGGGTCAGTGTGTGTATGGGGTCAGTGTGTGTATGGGGTCAGTGTGTGTAGTGTGTGTATGGGGTCAGTGTGTGCATGGGGTCAATGTGTGTATGACGTCAGTGTGTGTATGGGGTCAGTGTGTGTAGTGTGTGTATGGGGTCAGTGTGTGTATGGGGTCAGTGTGTGTAGTGTGTGTATGGGGTCAGTGTGTGTATGGGGTCAGTGTGTTTAGTGTGTGTATGGGGTCAGTGTGTGTATGGGGGCAGTGTATGTTGGGCAGTGTGTATGGGGGCAGTGTGTATGGGGGCAGTGTATGTGGGGCAGTGTGTATGGGGTCAGTGTGTGTATGGGGTCAGTGTGTGTATGGGGGCAGTGTATGTTGGGCAGTGTGTATGGGGGCAGTGTGTATGGGGGCAGTGTATGTGGGGCAGTGTGTATGGGGCCAGTGTGTATGGGGGAGGGGAGGAGGGAAGGGAGGCTTTTTAATAAAAAAAAAAAAAAATGCATTTAATAAAATATATTTATGTCCCCCCTCCCTTTATTGAGGAGGAGGGGGGACATTTCTGCATCCCTGGTGGTCCCAGTGGGGAATCCCTGGTGGTCCAGTGGTTCCAGTGAACTCTAGCCCACGCTCCAGGGCTAGAGTTCACTCTCGCGAGATTTGGAGCGTTGCCGTGGTAACCGCGGCAACGCTCCAAATCTCGCGAGAGGAGGACCCGGAGGAGCTGCTGGTAACAGCTCCCGGGTCCTCTCACCCTCCCCTTCCGGTCGGCTGTCAGTAATGTGCCTGCGGACCGGTCCGCAGGCACATTGCAGGGCTGGCGCTTGGGCAATGCCAGCCCTGCACTAGCCGGCAGGGGAGAATCTCGGGGGGGGGCAATTGCCCCGTTGCCCCCCCCCCTGGATCCGCCAATGCTTATCACTGCAAAATCTTTATGCTTCTTTTGACACTGTTGATCAAACCCTTTTGTATGGACAGCCATTTTCGTTGCTCACGGATCACAACCCGTTAGTATGGCTGAACCGGGTGGCAGGGGACAATGCCAGGCTGCTGCGCTGGAGTTTGGCGCTGCAGCCCTTTGACTTTAACATACAATACCGCCCGGGGAAACAGAATGTAAACGCTGACAGGTTGTCAAGACAGACTGAATTAGAAAAATGATCCGTGAGCATTCCCGGACAGCCCCAAGTCGATCCGTAATAGATCTGACTGGGTATGCCAGCTTGTGGGCAAGGGGGAGCAGTGTAGCGGAACCCCTTTTGGCTGTTCCCCCCCCTATTGTTTTATCTGTTGGCACTACAGAGGTTCTTCATGCCTGGAGCACACAGAGTTCCCTTGCACTGACTATGGACATACTTTGTTCGGTAAACGAACAAAGTACCGAACACCCGGACTACCCTGATGTACATTATGCCTGTAATTTACCTCCCTGTTCGTTTCTTTTATTCCCCTGGTTCACACGAATGTACTGCATGTATCCTGGGTGGCCACCATTTCGTTAGCCGAACACGTGGTGGCGGCCATCTTAAACTCCCGAACAGCGGTGTTTGGTCGTCGAGTGTCTGGAACTCAAAACGGACACTCGACTAGCCGAACACCGCTAAGACCTCCAGGACGGCAGAAAGTCCCGAAAGGAACCCACGAACGGCCCGTTGTTCGGTAGGATGAATCCCACGAACTAGGGGATTCATCCGGTTACCGACCCCAGTATATGTGATATAGCATTTCGGGAGTTTTGGAGCACGAACAGAGACCGACCGCAGGGCCAGATTCTATGGAACTATTTTCGGCATCTGTTTCCATGCGGTCAGTCAAAACTTTACCTCCACACACTCCTCTAACAGTACGGAGCAGTACACGAGCAAGCCATGCAGTTTACTAGCATATCGATATGTAATCCACCGCGGTACACACCTAGGAATATCTGTCCAACGGGAGAAGGGCAAAGGAAGAGGGGTGGGATATACACTTGTATTGCTCGGAGAAACAGATATAATGTGATATGTCAACGTAATGGTACACAGTCATTTGTTGCCCTTGTAATTGTAAAGATGACATGGTGCATGTAAGAATTGTAACGCTCCTTACCTGAACTAAAAAAAAAAAAAAAAAAAACTTTACCTCCACATAACTCCCGAACCCCTGGTATGATCTGGGTGATTTTTGGATATGTTTCTCACCCAGATCAGGGCTACCAGGGGGTACCATATTTAAGGTATAGCATATATATTTGGGGTACATCCAGAAAGTGGGGAAAAATATGTACAATATAATTATATCATCTATTAAGCCAAGGGGAGGAGATGTGTGGGAGGTAACGACTCGATGATTGGTGCAATGGGTAATTACTGTAAATCCCTCCCTTGCATGGGAGAATCTCATAAAAGCAGGAATGTTGCCAATAAATGCCAGTTCTACTCCTGATACTGTGTGTCGTCCAGTTATTTGGAAAGGTGATGGGATATCCTTGGATTATATTGCTGATTGTGCTGGTTACCCTGTTGGATTTATTACTTGTTCCTGCATCCTCTGGCTATATTGGTGGAGTTAAGCTGTGAGAAATCAGCTCTCCGCTACACATAGTTTTACATTCAGTCACTCCCATACAGTGTACACAATCCTTCCCCTCTGCCTGTGATATAATTAACGAAGACAATGGACTAACTCAATTAACTCTAAGCAGAAAAAAACATACTTTTTACAAAGTCTGGAAAACACCCCAAAACACAACATATCCCCATAAAACACATTCCTGGATTGCCACGACCTGGGTGAACAACATATCCAAAAATCACTCAGATCGGTTTAGGGGTTCAGGAATGTCCTGGAAGTCATAGTTTTGGCCGTGGTTGTGATTTGGCACATGGTCCTATGCCCAAAATTGTTCCAGGGAATTAAGGCCAATGGTCGGTCTCTCTTTATAGAGTACAAAAGTACTTACAATACAAGAATAGAGCCTTTTAAAGTGTATTGGGCAAGGTATATTGCAGGGCCCATAGTCACAGGGTAGGCGGCACGCAAACAGGCCCCTCCAAAAACCAAGGTGGCAAGGTAATTTTCACCAAATATCTCCCTCCCTAAGGGGAGACTAACCAGGTACCTGACCTTCTGTCGGTTGGTGCCTGAGTTAGTCAAAAAGCCCCTCCACAAGTAAAGATTGGTACTCCTGGCTTCCTGGTTGCTCTCCGCCTGGTAGTTGGGGTTAGTTGATGGACAGAGACTAGCGGTACTGAGAGGGATGCCAGTTCCAGGATCAAGAATAAGGGGAGGGCACAGGCCAACTGCGCTCTGACCGGTTGCATGTGCTTCTACTGGGGGGACCAGTACGTAGAACTGCCCTGTAACAAGACACAAGACACCTTGTCTCACCTTGCGTAAATACTTGTATAAACTCTAGCGAGTATAATATTGTGTGCAAACTTCCTATATTTAGCGAATTGGAGGAAAGTGCATTTGTTTACAGGTTTTCATTTACACATGACAGGAATAACATGTGTAGTAAAGATTTTGGAAATGCTATGATGGCAGTCGATAAAAACATACCACTTTATCGCTGCGGCAATACATGTATCAAGTGCTTTGATGGAAATACGTTCAAAAATGAATGTTCAAGCGAAGACCCACACAAATAAATTCAGATCAGCTTTTTACCAGCATTACTCTGCTCCGCCCAAGCCAGCCCGGATCCCCACTTGCGATTTCACCATCGTGTGACTTATGCCAAGACCCCAGACGGTGACAGAGTCGCTGTAAAAGCATATTTCATGAAAATAAATATAAGGCTTTAACATATACTAATTTCTACTCTACGGCTATACCTGACAAAGCATTGTCTCATCTATTATTTCATTATTATTAATTATCATATTCATGTTTAAACAATAAATGAAGTCATACCATGATTTGTACGTAGCGCGGAATGTGGTGCAACTAAGAGTAAGGAGACTACCCCAATTCTCCCCCCAGTAATGACAAACAACGAATATTGGATGAAACAGGCCACAGCATTTATTAAACTTACAACTGTAGGGCTCATCCGAACTTTATTATTTTTCTTTAATTCAAATATAAACACATAAATAAATATACATACCATAATTAACATATAAATTACACTTATTGCCCTACAGCCTCCAACTTAAATAACCGTCCTTGCCAACGAACTTAACCAGGTGCCTATGCACCAAAACTTTACCCACTGGTGTCTCGCCTAACCCCTCGTCCAAAAAAAAAATTCCCATCATCTTAAATGCTCTACCACCAGCCGGCTTTTTGCTCAGTGGGCACGTCCTATTCGGTAACTTAAAAGTTTGACTGACGGGGGGCGTGGCCTGGCACGCGATGTGAGCGGACGCACGATAAACTAGCTCCCCGACGACGGAACATTAAACTGGTGGAAAACCCCACAGAAACTACCTAATGGGCAATAAAAAGAAACCAGGCACCTCTCTAAACACCCCGGACCCCGGGAAAACAAGAGATGCAAACAACCTGGACAAATATTTCCGGGACACCGTCAAAGTGCTGGGAGAGAACATGGAGGTCAACCAAGCGGCGCCATCTTCCCCATGCAGCCAGCGAGCACGGAGCACGGCAACATCCGAGCAATCTGGAGATACCAGCAGATCCGACCTTAAGGAACTCCTGCTCAACCTCCCCTCTAAGGACGACATCGCAGCCATGTTGGCGAAACTCGAATCATCAGTGCAAGATAAAATCACAACTCTGACGACAGACATCAGGCAAGTCAATAACAGAGTGGGGGACTTAGAGGATGACAGAGACCAAATACTAGACAGACTCCTCACACTAGAGCATAATCAAGGGGTCAGAGACTCCAAACTACTTTATACAATGAAAAATAGAGAGGATTTGGATAATAGGAGTAGGAGGAACAACATAAGGATAAGAGGGCTCCCAGAGGCTCAAAGACCCACAGAAGATCTCTATACTTCCCTCCAAACTTTATTCAATAGAATCCTGCAGAGGCCGGAAAGCACTCACATTCTTCTAGACAGAGCACATAGGGCCTTAAGACCTAGAGGCCTTCCCAGCGAAGCACCAAGAGATATTATTTGCAGAGTGCATTATTATAAGGAAAAGGAAAACATCATGAGGTGCGCAAGAGACATAACAGATATCAGATTCGAGAATGTAAAAATTCTACTCCTTCCAGACCTTGCCTGGATGACACTGAGAGGGAGGCGGGCCCTGAAACCCATAACGCAAGCGCTACAACAGGCAGGCATAAAATACCGCTGGGGGTTCCCTTTTGCGCTACAAGCCTCCCACCAAGGAGTACAGGCTACAATCAACACAGCGGAGGATGTAGAAGAATTCTCAAGTCGCTTAGGGCTGCCGGCGGTGGATATACCTGATTGGTATGATCTCCATGAACCGGAGGTGACCCAGGGCCAGGAACAAAGGGTACGAGGGCGGCAAATGGACGGCAAGAAGAAATCGACTTGGAAAACTCCACCAGCTTCACCCTTCACCAGGCCTAGGAGACAACCAATAACCCCACGCAGAATCCAATGCAATCAGGACGCTATATAATTATTAACTCTTCATTTGAACTGTTTTCCCAAGTTAAGTAGCCGACAAATGTTCCATGGTAACATGCAGAAATGCCGGCGGTGGTAAATATATCATATCGATAATGTACTGTCTTAACCTAGCTGCACCGCAGCACCTGCTTTGCATAACGTATGTCCTGCTGATTTTGTGCACCCACAGTATGTAGAATGGCACTGTTAAGAGACAAATACAATATTCCGATAACTATTCCATAGTAACGTGCAGAAAAGCGGGCGGTAGTAAATATATAATATCGATACTGTTCTGTCTTAACCTAGCTGCACCGCAGCACCTGCTCTGCATAACGTATGTCCTGCTGATTTGGTGCACCCACAGTATGTTGAATGGCACTTTTAAGTGATGAATACGACATCCCGATAATTGTTCCAAAGTAACATGCAGAAAAGCGGGCGGTGGTAAATACAACATATCGATACTGTAATGTCTTAACCAAACGGCACCGCAGCATCTGCTCTGCATAACACATGTCATGTTGACTCTGTGCACCCACAGGATGTCGAATGACACCTTTATTAGACGAATTAAACATATATAAGATGGAAGAATTAAGACTCCCCGCAATAGGAAAATTTAATCAATTTAAGAATAGATGGGCCCCATGGAACGACTTTTTAACAACCAGAGGTCAAGGATGAGCAAGGGTTGGGAAAAAGTGAAGAATAAGGGAGGAAATAGGTGGGAAGTAAGTGCACAAATAAGAGGGAGTAGAGTCGACCTATACCCGTGACCGCCGATTAATACTCTTCGAAGTAATAGCTTTATAGACACAAGATTAAACACTATGGAGCCCATGAGTCTATATAAACACACCAGAACAGAAACGAAAACCTGGTCAAGCACCTAAACACAACCGATTTTATACTCTCTGCCAATGTAATGCCTATCAAATATATTCACAATTTCTGTTTCAACAATGTCAGTTAAGTGACAATTTGTAACTGTATTAACGTGTTCATAGCATATACTTTGCTTAGTACTTACTGTTTTTGTTCCCATGCAAACTTGTGAACTTGTTCATTCACAATCAAAGAAAATGAATAAAAATAAAATATGTACAAAAAAAAAAAACTGACTGACAGAGCAGGGGAGGTTGAGACCCACCATGTCCATCTCCTGACATTCCATCTGCTCCACAACCCTGTTGGCAAGGACACGCTCCCCGCTAGCTGTGACGGAACAAAAAACCCGAAAATTAGGGTGGGTGGGAGGGAAGTTGTTTGCTGTCCAGAATCCCAAAAGGCACTGAGGTAAGATGATCCCTGCCCCACTACAAACCCGTAACCACTCCCCTAAACACATATAGCCACGCACATATATACATACAGCCACTCCCATATACACATACAGCCACTCCCCTAAACACATACAGCCAATCACTAGCACCATCCCCACACTCATACATGTGCCCTTGTCCATTTAGCTGTGCTGCCTCTCCAGGGCCTTGATTTGTACATCTTTGAATACCAATGTTTTGTAACTGGAAACCTTGTATCAGCTTATACCACTATAATCAATGCATTTCTATTTTTAATAACGCTGTCTGCAGACTGTGATGTGATGGTCTTTTTATTAACGGGATACAAACTAAATTGATTTAATAAAGAACTCACAATAAAACATGTATTCAAAACCTGAGTTTATGTTTCTTGAGTCTCATTTAACTGGCGGAGATAAGTGGTAAAAATGAGCGCACATCACCTGTTCTACTAACTGAATCCCCCTTAGAAGTTGGAAAATTGTCTAATTGTTATAAAGATCTATGGGAACCCAATTCCTTTGCTATTAAAATCCCTAAAGCCCCTCCAATAAGTGAAATTATTATTTAGCAGTTTGAGTTCCTTGAGCTTCTCTGATCGTGGGAGAAAGACATCATTAAAGAGGAGAGTGCTATCTAAATCCTAGTAGGGCAGGTAGGGCAGAGGCCAACTGCGCTTTGCCCTGATGCCAGCTCTTCTGCTGGGATGGGGTCAGTGAATACTACCCCCAGGACCTGGTTGCGGATCTGCTGTGGAGAGGAGGGATCGCTTACCTCCTCCTCTTGACATTCCTGCGGGGTTGGTTGGGGATCTGGACTGGCCGTCCAGCATCCCTGTAGGTCTGGTGCAGAGACCGCGGTCCCATCTGCACCATTGGGCTTAGGGGTGCTGTACCCCTGTGGTTGGGGAGAAGGACCAGTTGTCTCCTCTCCCGGTATCTCCGGCTGCTGTTGTCTCCTCTCAATGCAAGGTACACTGAAGCTGGGGATGAAGACCGGTTGTCTCCCCTCTCTGTAACACACACTGCCGCTGGGGAGGGAGGACGATGCTCTTCTCTCCCTGCAAGGGAATCTGCCGCTGGGGAGAGAGTCCGGTTGCCTCCTCTCCCTGCAATTTACACTGCCACTGGGGAGAGAGACCGGTTGTCTCTTCTCCCTGTAGGATACACCGCCGCTGGGGATAGAGACCGGTTGTCTCCTCTGCCTGCAAGGTACACTGCCGCTGGGGAGGATGATGCTCTCCTCTCCCTGCAAGGGAAGCTGCCACTGGGGAGTAGAATTGACTGTCTCTACTCCCAGTAACTCCTGTTGTAGCTGGGGATCTGGGCTGTTTGTCCAGCATCCCTGAAGGGCCGGTAGAGAGACCTAGGTCCCATCTCCACCTGCCATCTGTGAGTAGTCCCAGGACCAGTCTATGATGTCCTCCCTGCTGAAGGGTTGTAGGTCTGAAACTGCCACCCAGCTCTCTGTCTCTGCCTGCCAGGTGGATTGGGGCTGAATTGAGCGGAGCAGGTGTTGGTAGTCCTGCTCCAGTTCCCACTCCATTCTGACCAGATGAATCAGGTCTGGCCCCAGGTCGTCCACTCTGGGGAGATCCAGTAGGGCTTCCCTGATGTTGTGGATGTCCCAGAGCTGACACTCTGCTGGACATCAAAAGTCATTGCCCTCCTCAAAGGCCTCCCACAGTAAGCCTGGGCCATTATAGTCCTCACCTTCCGGCATATCGTAGTCAGCCATCCAGTGGTTGCGCCGTGTGGCGTACCACTTTAGTGCCCAGTAAGCATCGTCCAGCCACAACTCCTTCCAAATCAGGTCCCACAGTTCCGTCATCCACTCATCCAGGGGTTGCTTTCCTAGGAAAGGTAACCGCAGGGCAACGTATACCTGGAACCGCTGTTCTTCACTGGGAAGGCTCTCTCTCTGCCTCCACTGCACATCCTCTAAGGCCTTATACCACAGCTCCTTTCGAGTGGCATCTCTCCAGTCCAGTATCCCTTCCTCTGATACAGGCCCATTCTGTTGGGCCAAGTGTTGCTGCAACTTCCAGAGAAACTCCTCCTCACATGGAGACAATGCACGGGTGCTAGCTCGCTTCATTTTCCCAAGTTCCTCTGTAGACAGGGGCGCTGTATGGGGAGTAGCGTTGCCCTCAGTTATAGCTCCATAGTGTTACCGATGTCTCCGAGCTGCTTCTCCTCGCACTTGGCAGCGATCCCACCGCTGCCACCAATGTAACAGAGCTTCCTGTACCCCGGTTGGGTACCTCCACTGATGGATGCTCCTAGTGCTCACCAAGGACTCCAAGCACTCCACCAGAAACCATCAGCACTGCAGTCCCCACGTCCAGCGTTACAGCTTGGCTGGGAACTCGCCGTCTCCTACCCACTCTGGGCCTACGAGAAGGCTCCAGTGGGTGAACCTCTCTTCCTCCAGAGAGTCAAGCAGGAACAGCTCTTAAAAGAGCTTAGTGATTATAGCCCAGGGGACAGGGGAGTATACAGAGTATAGCAGTGTAGATGCAGTCTTTTCCCCCAAACATGAGACAGAGAATCTATGTTGAGGGTAAAACAGGAACTCAGCAGATCTTAGGGTTTATTGAACAGCTTGGTCTTTTATACAGTTTTCCCCACAAGGTTACCACACAGGTGGACATTGTGGGGCACAGGGACACAGGAACAACAGGCCAATAAAAACATAGTTTTACATTCAGTCACTCCCATACAGTGTACACAATCCCTCCCCTCTGCCTGTGATATAATTAACAAAGACAATGGACTAACTCAACTAACTCTAAGCAGAAAAAACATACATTTTTACAAACCCCAAAAAGTACCCCAAAATACAACATATCCCCATAAAACACATCCCCGGATTGCCCCGATTTGGGTGAACAACATATCCAAAAATCACCCAGATCGGTTTAGGGGTTCAGGAATTTCCTGGAAGTCATAGTTTTGACCGACCGTGCACATGGTCCTATGCCCAAAACAGTTCCAGGGAATTAGGGCCAACGGTCGGTCTCTCTTTATGGAGTACAAAAGTACTTATAATACATGAATGGAGCCTTTTAAATTGTATTGGACAAAGTATATTGCAGGGCCCATAGTCACAGGGTAGGAGGTAAGCAAACAGGCCCCTCCAAAAACCAGTGGCAAGGTCATTTTCGCTACATGCGCCCTCTGTAGTGATGTCGGGGGTGCACAAGGGAGCAGATAGGAAGTGGAAACACCTCTGTCACATTTCTAATAGGGGTGGAGCTGTAGGAAGCCAGGGAACCTCGTTCAGTGTCAAACTGCTCGAAAATGGTTTATCAGTGAATTGAGGGACAGTGCCAGGAAACTTCAGGGAATATAACCACTTTAATGAGATGGAATGGCTATAGTGTGTACGGTGTCCATTTAGTATAATTTGTTAATATATTTTGTCTGTGCTTTTGTGCAGGCAGTATCCAAATCACACAAAAATATGTCCTTCTATATATTTTCTCCTGATCAGTTTAGTAATTTTTTTGTTCACCAGTTGATAGGCAATGATTGATATTGAGATGTTGTTTTTCATAAATATAATTTATTAGTTTACAAGGAGCACTTGTTTTAAAATAATGGTAATAGGGCTTCCATTGTTACTAGTAACTATTAAAATCATTTTCTGATTATAAGTAACACTCTTTCTATCTTATTACAGCATTACAAAGCAGTATTCCTATGTGATCTTGTTCGATGAATGTGGAAAAATAAATAGTCAAAAGGATGTAGAAATAGTACTGAGGAACGAGAATGTTACAAATGTTACGAATAGTTTGAACATAGGTGAGGTTTACAGAGGAACTCGCATGGTAATGGCTTTTCCAAAAGATCTCGGTAGCAGGAAAACAGAACATTCAGAATATCGTCTTCTCTACCCGACAGGAAATTTGACAATGTCACCAGTGGAACTGCTAATGAAGGAAAACAAAGATGCTCGCTGTGCTTTTTTTTTCTCTTTAGTCTCACCTTGCGTAAAAACTTGTATAAATTCTAGAGATTTTAATATTGTGTGCAAACTTCATATATTTAGCGAATTTGAGGAAAGTGCATTTGTTTACAGGTTTACATTTAAACATGACACGAATAACACGTGTAGCGAAGATTTTGGAAATGCTATGATGGCAGTCGATAAAAACATACCACTTTATCGCTGCGGCAATACATGTATCAAGTGCGTTGATGGAAATAAGTTCAAAGATGAATGTTCAAGCGAAGACCCACCCAAATAAATTCAGATCAGCTTTTTACCAGCATTACTCTGCTCCGCCCAAGCCAGCCCGGATTCCCACTTGCGATTTCACCATTGTGTGACTTATGCAAAGACCCCAGATGGTGACAGAGTCGCTGTAAAAGCATATTTCATGAAAGTAAATATAAGGCTTTAACATATACTAATTTCTACTCTACGGCTATACCTGACAAAGCATTGTCTCATCTATTATTTCATTATTATTAATTATCATATTCATGTTTAAACAATAAATGAAGTCATACGATGATTTGTACATCTTTGAATACCGATGTTTTATAACTGGAAACTTTGTATCAGCTTATACCACTAAAATCCATGCATTTCTTTTTTTAATAACGCTTTATGCAGACTGTGCTGTGATGGTCTTTTTATTGATACAAATTAAATTGATTTAATAAAGAACTCATAATAAAACATGTATTGTTTCATGAACTCAAGACTTGGGTTTATGTGTCTCGAGTCTCATTTAACTGGCGGAGATAAGTGGTAATAATGAGCTCCCATCACCTGTTCTACTATCTGAATCCCCCCTTAGAAGTTGGAAAATGGTGTAATTGTTATAAAGATCTATGGGAACCCAATTCCTTTGCTATTAAAATCCCTAAAGCCTCTCTAATAAGAGAAATACCGCATTTATCGGCGTATAATACGCACCGGCGTATAACACGCACCTCATTTTTAGAAGGAAATTCCAGGAAATGTCCCCCCCTCCCATAGTATTCCCCCCCCCTCATCCCATAGTGTCCCCCCCCCTTTCCATAGTATTCTCCCCCCTTGCATAGTATTCTCCCCCTCTCCCATAGTATTCTCCACCCCATCCTATAGTATTCTCCACCCCATCCCATAGTATTCTCCACCCCCCTCCCATAGTGTTCCCCCCTCATCCCATAGTGTTCCCCCCCTCATCCCATAGTGTCCCCCCCTTTCCATAGTATTCTCCCCCCTCCCATAGTATTCTCCCCCCTCCCATAGTATTCTCCCTCTCCCATAGTATTCTCCCCCCTCCCATAGTATTCTCCCCCCCCATAGTATTCTCCCCCCCATAGTATTCTCCCCCCCTCCCATAGTATCACCCCCCTCCCATAGTGTCCCCCCCTCCCCTTGTCCCCTAGTGCACTTTCCCTTGTCCCATAATTACTTACCTGTCTTGAAGCGTGGGCCGGCTTCACAGCGCGCACCGCGGTACAGGAACTTCAATTTCAGGTTCCGGTTTCCGGCGGGACTGAAAGGAAGTGTGCACACTTCCTTTCAGTCCCGCCGGAAACCGGAACCTGAAATTGAAGTTCCAGTACCGTGGTGCGCGCTGAACACCGGCCCACGCTTCAAGACAGGTAAGTAATTATGGGATATCGGCGTATAACACGCACCCATCATTTTCCCCCTATTTTCAGGGGAAAAAGGTGCGTGTTATACGCCGATAAATACGGTAATTATTTGGCAGTTTGAGTTCCTTGAGCTTCTCTGATCGTGGGATAAAGACATCATTAGAGAGGAGAGTGCTAACTAAAACCTACTGTGAGATGTAACAGCTCGAATTAACCCATTAGTGCAGCAGAACATTATACTAAAGGAAATAGAACTTAAACCAATAAAACAAGTTTTTTAAGATTCAGATTGCATTAATCCAGCATCCGGCACTCTCTGTGTATCTGCTACACAGACCTTCTCCTGGTATTCTATGCTGGGAGAGCAGTGTCTGTGATACCCCGCCAACAGCGCATACAGCAGAGACATGGCTACTATGTTTCTAGAGGCAATGCCAGCAATGTAACAGTTTGCAGAGTGTTTACATCACGTGTGAATGTTTCTGTGTCAATACATTCAAGGATCAGTGCACCCATTTCCAATAAAGCACTTTATACTCATACTGATATTTGAGACTACAATCAGAAAGCATGAATCACCCCAACATATAAAGAAGGAAGTGGGAATCTTTATATGCCACAAAGCTGGAAGTTTGAGCCCTATGCATATTGGCTCCACACTAGTGATGTCCCGAACGGTTCGCTGGCGAATAGTTCCTGGCGAACATCGCTTGTTCGCGTTCGCCACGGATGGCGAACATATGCGCTGTTTGGTCCGCCCCCTATTCGTCATCATTGAGCAAACTTTGACCATGTACCTCACAGTCAGCAGACACATTCCAGTCAATCAGCAGCAGACCCTCCCTCCCAGACCCTCCCACCTCCTGGACAGCATTCATTTTACATTCATTGCGAAGCTGCATTCTTAGTGAGAGGAGGGACAGTGTAGCTGCTGCTGATTTGATAGGGAAATTGATAGCTAGGCTATTGATAGCTAGGTGTATTCAGTGTCCACTACAGTCCTGAAGGACTCATCTGATCTCTGCTGTAAGAACAGCACCCCAAAAAGCCCTTTTTAGGGCTAGAACATCAGTCTGCTTTTTTTTTTCTGTGTAATGTAATTGCAGTTGCCTGCCTGTCAGCCAAAAAATTTTTTTTGACTGTAATAGATTGAATAGCAGTTAGTTGTCTGCCAGCGTGTGTGTCAGGCTCACAGCGTATACTGTGCCCACTTGCCCAGTGCCACCACTCATATCTGGTGTCACAATAGCTTGCATTTAACAAAAACAAAACTTTTTTTGACTGTAACATAATAGCAGTCCGTTTCCTTCACGAGTGTGCGTTTCAGGGCCTGCCCAGTGCCACCACTCACTCACTGGTGTCACAATAGCTTGCATTTAAAAAAAAACAAAAAACTTTTTTTGACTGTAATATAATAGCAGTCAGTTTCCTTCACTAGTGTGCGTTTCAGGGCCTGCCCAGTGCCACCACTCACTCACTGGTATCACAATAGCTTGCATTTAAAAAAAACAAAACTTTTTTGATTGTAATATAATAGCAGTCAGTTTCCTTCACGCGTGTGCGTTTCAGGGCCTGCCAGGGCACAGTGTCACACCAGTGCAACTCATATCTGGTGTAACAGTAGTGTACATTTAAAAACAAAATACAATTTTGACTGTAATAGATTGAATAGCAGTTAGTTGTCTGCCAGCGTGTGTGTCAGGCTCACAGCGTATACTGTGCCCACTTGCCCAGTGCCACCACTCATATCTGGTGTCACAATAGCTTGCATTTAACAAAAAAAATGTTTTGGTCTGTAATATAATAGCAGTCAGTTTCCTTCACGAGTGCCCCATCCTTGGCATAAACCATTGGCACCTGCCATCTATCGAGGTGTTTTTTTAAGTTTCACGATGCCCCGTTCTAGAATATTCATCATTTTTCAATTGACACAACAAGTATACAGTCACTTTCGGGCTTATAAAGAAGCCAATTAAATTACATATCATTGCAAGGGAACATTAGTCAGTGTAAACATTGCAAGCCTATTTCGTATCTTAGCTTTGGCGCTCGCCGTTTGTTGAGGAAGCTTATGGTAGATAAAAGTACAGGCTAATAAGCAAAATAAGTAGCCATCATATGTGCTAATCATCCTCCTAACTTTGCTACCTTGTTCCTCCGACCGATTGATCTAGCCTGAGAAAACGGTATAAAACAAAGAAAGAAGAGAAATGAAAGAAGGTAAAAGACAAAGAAATAAAGTAAGAAGAGCTTAATCAAGGCAGAAAAGGTAAAGGAGGGGTCGGGGGGAGGGCGGGGGATCTGCCATCACTCCGTTGACAGCGAAGTCCATTCTAGCGGTGGTGTATATCATTTTGGTCCTTACTCGTAGGGGTATGCCTTCAGTCTCCACTCGAGCCAACTACACTATTGTCCCACGGTTCCCAGATTTTTTGGAATGTCACGGTGGTCCCCCTCACTCTTGCCGTTAAGTCATCCATAATTCTACATTCTTTGATTCTGGAGATAACCCCTGTGAATTCTGGGCCCTCTGGAGTGAGCAATGCTGTCGCTATCGCTCGGCGCGCACACAAAGTAATCTTGTGTACTAATTTCTGTTCCCGTGTGGTCCATTAGTCCGCAGTTCTGTTCAATAAGTATATCCATGGGTCCAGTCTCAGTGGTCTATCAAATATCTGCTTCACCAGATCCTCCACGGACCTCCAGAATCCACGTATCTTCGAGCACTCCCACCACATGTGTATATACGTCCCTTGGGCTCCGCATCCCCTCCAGCAATCGTCAGTCTCTCGTTTGTGCATCCTATGTAATTTAATTGTGGTAGTATACCATCGGAACATAGTTTTCCAAGCCTGCTCCTGTAGGGTGACACACATTGAGACTTTAGAATTTGCCTCCCATATCTCCCACCACTCGACTCCCTCCAGAGTCTCCCCGAGATCATTCTCCCATTGAACAGTGTATGTTAATCTTCCCCATTCTCCATTTTCTTTACTAAGATGAGCGTACAATAGTGTGATCAGCCCCTTGGGGGGTACCCCTTCTGAACACATCCAATCGTAGAAGGTGCGTGTCCCCATGGCAGCCGTTTTAATATGTGTTTTTTTGGCGAAATCTCGTATTTGAATGTACCGGAAGAAATCCGCCGGGGTTAGGTGATTACCCGATTGAATATCTGCAAATTGGATGACCTCTCCATTATGATACAGCTGATGCAACCGTTGTAGTCCAGCTCGTTCGATGTTGCGGAAATCTCTGGGGGTCATACCAGGCGGGAATTCTCTGTTCCTAAGAAGTGGGGTCAGAGGGGAAGGGGATGATGCCAGCCTATATTTGGTGTTACACATGTCCCATATTCGAATCGAATTGAGTATCGCTGGGCATGTTATCCGTATCACCGGTCTGTGTTCCTTGGGGACCCACATTGTAAACTGGGGAATGTCAACCCCCACCATCATAGATTCTATATCCACCCACCGTCTCTCCTCCGGTGTGGAGTGCCACATGGCTATCTGCGTCAATTGCACCGCTAGGTAATGGAAGAAGAGGTTCGGAAGGCCCAAGCCCCCTCTATCTTTACGTCTATACAATATCTGTTTGGAAATTCTGTGTCTCTTGTTCTGCCATATAAAATTCCCTATTGACCTTTGCAGTGGGATCAGTTGTGTCTTCATGACTCGGATGGGTAACGCCTGAAAAAGGAACAATAAGCGTTGAAGGATGTTCATTTTTACGGAATTTATCCTACCAATCCAGGAAATGGGTTTATCTGCCCATTTTTCTAGGTCCCCCATCAGCTCTCTAAGCATAGGGGCGTAGTTAGCTATATATAAGCGTTCTGGATCAGCCGTCATATTAATCCCTAGGTACTTCAGGGAGTCTGTTTCCATACAGATTTGGTATACCGCCTGTAACCGAGCCGTGTCAGCTTGAGACAGGCATATCGGGAGCGCACTGGACTTTTGGATGTTCGCCTTATATCCTGATAACACACCGTATTCTAAGATGACTTCCTGAAGTGCTGCCATCGATTCTAGCGGAGTCGTGATGGTTAAGAGAACGTCATCTGCATAAGCTGATACCTTGAATTCTTTGTCCCCCACTCTGACACCTGCAATGTTCGGATGCTGACGTATCGCCTGAAGCAGGGGCTCCAGTGCCAAGACAAAAAGAAGGGGCGAGAGCGGGCATCCCTGTCTCGTTCCATTGTATAGCTGAAAAGGGTGTAATGGGGCACCCGATATCTGTACCTGTGCCCGTACGTTGTTATACATTGCTTTCGTTGTTGTTAAGTATTCCTCTGGGAAGCCCATGCACTTCAGAACTGGAAAGAGAAATTGCCACCGGACTCTATCGAACGCTTTTTCAGCATCTATGGATACCACCAACGTGGGGGTCTCTGATGTCACTTGCTTCCATATCAGATCTACATTCCTCCTAGTGTTTTCGAACAATTGTCTACTTGGGATAAACCCAACCTGGTCTGCATGGATGATAGAAACCAACAATGGGTTCAGCCTGTCCGCTTGTATTTTCGCCAAGATCTTCAGATCGTGGTTGATCAATGAGATGGGCCTGTAGTTTTCTGGGTGTAGAGGGTCCTTTCCGGGTTTTGGCAAGAGTACTATAGTCGCCAGTGACATGTCAGGTTCTAGTTGTCCACCCTGCCGTAAGCTATCAAAGAGTAGGACCAGTTGTGGCGTGAGTTCTTCTCTGAATATTTTGTAATATGAGCCGTCGAAACCATCTGGCTCCGGCGCTTTGTTGCCTTTCAGATTTGAAATAGCTTTGTCCACTTCTTCTTCCGAAATGGCTGCTGCCAAAGTGCGTGTTGCCTCTCCACTCAGTTTAGTCATCCCCAGCCTGTCCAGGTATCGCATGATATACTCCTCCTCGTGCTCCCCGTGAGGGCTTCCATCCGGAGTGTGGTTATCTAATCTTTCATAGAAATCTTCAAAGATCTTTGCTATCTCCGCTGGTCTCGTTCTCGTCGTGCCATCAGGATATTTGATTGCTGTTATGTGGGTCCTTTCTTGCCTTGGCCTAAGCGTCCTTGCTAAGAGGGTGTCCATTTTGTTCGCCTTTTCGAAAAATGTCCTTTTCGACCAGGTCATGGCTTTAGCCGTGTCGTCCATTAGTAAAGTGCGGATGTCCCTTCTTACTGCTTCCAATTGTGCGAAGATGCTCGCCGATGGCACCGTTTGGTGTTTATGTTCAAGGGTTCTCAGTTGACCCAGCAAAGTTTCCAGTTTCTGGTGTTTCATTTTCTTTTTTCTGGTGGCCAGTTTAATTAGGGTCCCTCTAATGACCACTTTATGGGCCGCTCAAACTGTACTCGTGCTCACATCGGGGGTGGCGTTCAACTCGAAGTAATCAATGATTCCTTTCCTGGTCTGTTCCAGTATCTCCGGGTCTTGAAGCAGGGACGTGTTCAATTTCCACGTCCACGGTGAGGCTACGCAGAGGATGCCCAGCGTGATGGATATATCTGCGTGGTCCGACCAAGATATGTTGCCCACCTGCGATCCGACTGTTCGGGACATGCCCGCTGCGTTAGTCAGGAAGAGGTCTATCCTGGAGTATGTTCCGTGGGGAGCCGAGTAAAAAGAGTAGTCTTTGACCCCTGGGTGTTGAGCTCTCCATATGTCCACTAGTCCCGTTTCAGCGATGATGTCTTTAACCCCTTAAGGACACATGACATGTGTGACATGTCATGATTCCCTTTTATTCCAGAAGTTTGGTCCTTAAGGGGTTAAGTAGACGATCCTGACCACCCCTACCCTGTGACCTAGGAGTTCCCATCCGCGAACTCCAATCCACGGCTGGGCACGGGGCTGCGTTGAAATCGCCTCCCAAGAATAGCATTCCGTGAGGCAGCCCTGATATTTTCTCCTGGATCCCTCTCCAAAACCCTGGGTCCGGCTGATTCGGTGCGTAGATGTTAACCAAATGGATGGTATGCGAATGTAGGACGCCCAAGACAATAACGAAACGTCCCTCCGGGTCCGCTTCGTAATGTGTTTCACGGAAGGGGCAGCTACTTCTAGTAAGGATCGCCACCCCATTGCGCTTGCGATGGGACCTGGCTTCGTAGGAGCCGGCAAATGCGTGGTCTCTCAACCTGAACTTGGCCTGTTTAGGCAAATGGGAAAACAGAACTTTTTTGACTCTAATATAATAGCAGTCAGTTTCCTTCACGCGTGTGCGTTTCAGGGCCTGCCAGTGCCACCACTCACTCACTGGTGTTCCAATAGCTTGCATTTAAGAAAAACTAAACTTTTTTGACTGTAATATAATAGCAGTCAGTTTCCTTCACGAGTGTGCGTTTCAGGGGCTGCCCAGTGCCACCACTCACTCATATCTGGTGTCCCAATTGTCATGATCTGCTCTGCTCTGTTCTGATGTCTGGACTTGGCATCTGGTATCTAGTACTCTTGTTACAATTCTTGTTTAGATTTTTGGTTTTCTATTCTATGTCGGGTTTTCTTTATGCTGGGATTTCTGGGTTCATTCCTATAGTTCGTCCCTGGATTTCCCAGTCTCCAGGTTTCCTTTAAATGTTTGTTTTATGTTCCCACACCAGTTTGTTTTCCACCATTCATTCTGTTTCAGAGCCCTGCAGGCAGCTGCTCAAAGTTTCTGCCCTTTCTTGCAGGTAAGTGCTATATATGTCTACTTAGGATGTTTTAGCATACAATAGGCAGTGTAGGACCTGCCAGATATGGGGTACATTGGCGTTGTTGGCAGGCTTATGCAATGTATGATCATATAGTGTGACTAAATCCCCATGATTTACATATGTAGTACTTAGTTATTTCTCCTCTTGTTTTGCCTATGTTATCTTGTCTTGTTTTAGTTTGTATACCCAGTCCATGTACAGTCCTGTCCAGTCATGCCCATGTTATGTTCATGTTTTCCTCATGTCTTGTGTATATGTTCTGGGTTTAGCTTCCTATCCTTCTCTGGTTCTGGGTTCTGCTAGTTCTGTCTTGTTTTCATGTTTGTGCCTATCTCTAGTCTAGCCTTGTTTCTAGTACTGGATACAATCTTGCTGCAGAGCCACCCTATTAAGCTCCTGGGAGGTCTGCTTAATTTCCAAGCTCCTAGTTCCTGTTATCCGCATAGCTGAATCAGGGTCTTGGTATGTGGCTGCACAAACGCTGGTGCTCAACACCAGGGGGCGTGCGGTTACCCTGCACCAGATCCTGCTAATCCACCTCCACGCTGAAGACTCCCACTTATCATCAGGCATATTGGGTCCCGGTCCATGCTCCGCCACCTGGACACTGTGTCTGGGTTCCGGGCACCGGACCGCCACCCTGACATATGGCCATAGGCACAATGGAGTTCGTGGAGTGGACTTTGCAGCTTTCCTGATCTGTTCTGTCTGTATCCTGTTCAGTCTGGATTATGCAGCATTCAAGGGTACCTGTATCTGCAGGTTTCATCTTGTCCTGCTTTTCTGGACTATGCAACTTTCAATGGTACCTGTATCTGCAGGTTTCATCTTGTTCTGCTTTTGTTCCTGTTTTACCGGTATGCAAGAGTTTCTGTAACTGGACCAGTCTGCTGGAGATGGCTTCCTCATTCCTGTTCAGTCTTTCTGATTTTCTGTTTTGGAGGGGGTCGATCCGCTAAGCTGTACGGTGGTCGCTTCGGGTGTTCTCTTGTGATGCCTAGTTCCTGGTTGGTGACATGCTCCTTTTCTAGCGGTGATCTCCATTCGTTCCTGGTGGTTCCTTGCAGGAGGCCTTTCGGTTGGGGGATCCTTGCCTTCGTGGAAGTCAAGAGGACTTTGTTGCAGGATCCGCTTTTGTTCTTGGTCTCTGCCTGGAAGCTGTTTGGAGCGTTCGGACTCCGCTCCTTAAGAAGGGGGTTATGTCATGATCTGCTCTGCTCTGTTCTGATGTCTGGACTTGGCTTCTGGTATCCAGTACTCTTGTTACAATTCTTGTTTAGCTTTCTTGGGTTTTTGGTTTTCTATTCTATGTCTGGTTTTCTTTATGCTGGGATTTCTGGGTTCATTCCTATAGTTCGTCCCTGGATTTCCCAGTCTCCAGGTTTCCTTTAAATGTTTGTTTTATGTTGCCACACCCATTTGTTTTCCATAATTCATTCTGTTTCAGTGTTCCTGCAGGCAGCTCCTCAAGGCTTCTGCCCTTTCTTGCAGGTAAGTGCTATATATGTCTTTTGGTTGTTTTAGCATACATTAGGCAGTGTAGGACCTGCCAGATATGGGGTACATTGGCGTTGTTGGCAGGCTTATGCAATGTATGATCATATAGTGTGACTAAATCCCCATGATTTACATATGTAGTACTTAGTTATTTCTCCTCTTGTTTTGCCTATGTTATCTTGTCTTGTTTTAGTTTGTATACCCAGCCCATGTACAGTCCTGTCCAGTCATGCCCATGTTATGTTCATGTTTTCGTCATGTCTTGTGTATATGTTCTGGGTTTAGCTTCCTATCCTTCTCTGGTTCTGGGTTCTATTAGTTCTGTCTTGTTTTCATGTTTGGTGCCTATCTCTAGTCTAGCCTTGTTTCTAGTACTGGATACAATCTTGCTGCAGAGCCTCCCTATTCAGCTCCTGGGAGGTCTGCTTAATTTCCAAGCTCCTAGTTCCTGGTATCCGCATAGCTGAATCAGGGTCTTGGTATGTGGCTGCACAAACGCTGGTGCTCAACACCAGGGGGCGTGCGGTTACCCTGCACCAGACCCTGCTAATCCACCTCCATGCTGAAGACTCCCACTTAACATCAGGCATATTGGGTCCTGGTCCACGCACCGCCGCCTGGACACTGTGTCTGGGTTCCGGGCACCGGACCGCCACCCTGACACCAATAGCTTGTGTGACGAAGTGCCCTTCGCCACTTTGTCCTGGAGAGGCCTGCTTGCCTGCCTCCTCCCCTGTGACTATGGCCCTGGACTGTATTGGCCTGGAAAACGTACATTTGGGCATAATGGATTTGTGTATACTGCTCCTGGCCCTTTTAATACTTGGGAGCAGTGTTTCAGCGTTTTAACTGGCACTTCGAATACAGTCGAACTGCCGAAGCCGTCGAAGTACCAAAGCCGGCGAACTATCGAAGCCGTCGAAGTGGCCGCCATTACAGCCGAACACGTGGCGGCGGCCATCTTAAGGCAACCGAACGCGGTCAGTGGTGAACTGTACTTTCCCTTATCCTTCGGCACCACGGCTGGAGACTAAGTCCCGTTCGAACGTTCGAACACTCGTTCGAATGGGACTTTATCATCTTTTCAGGGGAAATAGATCGCCACTCGACTAGCGATCACCGCGGAAGTGTTAACCGCAATTGTCTTCGACACTTCGACAAACGTCGAAGTGCGTTCGAATATCCGAACACCGATTTCGGATGGAACTTAACCATTTTTCAGGACAGAAATAGACCGACCACACAGCCTGAATCTGTGGAACTGTTTTTGGGCATGCAAACAGGCGTGCGGTCGGTCCAAAGAGACTTTTTAATATTTCGAGAACCACTGGACGGATTCTCACGCATTTTGGATATGTTGTCCCACAATTTATGTTGTGCATAAAAATGTAAGGTTCATTAATGTGCCATGTAAAATGAGAAAGTTATGAAAGTGCATAGAAATGTATAAAAATGTGTAAGTTTTAGCTTGGAGATAATTGGGTAGATATAGTAGGAAACTCAATTATCTCCCAAGCAGAGGGGAGGGAACCTGGGGGCTGTACTTTTCTGTTATTGGTTATTTTATGCCGCCCGCTGGGTGTGTCCTGTGTGTACTTTTGGTAATAAAAAGCAGGCTGGGTGTTCCAGACCTCAGACCTCTTCTGACCCTCAATACGTAGCCTTGTCTCGTTATTGGAGGGAACTGCTATATCACACTGGGGATTGCTATGCGCTGCATATTCCCCTGAGCTCTTAATCACTTAGCTCTTTTAAGAGCTGGTTCCTGTTACGCTCTCCTGGAGGAGAGGTCTTCCCCACACGGTCCTGGAGGACAGAAGCCGATCCAGGGTGGAAGGAAGATGGCGCGGCTCCAGTTAAGCTACGGAGGTTGTGGAGCCTGCGGTGGTTGTGGTGTCGTCTGCAGTGCTTGGAGTCCTCTGAGAGCGCTAGGAGCATCCATCAACGGAGGGTACTCGGTCGGAGTACACGGAGCTCCGTTTCAGTTTGCATTTAAAAAAAAAAAAACTTTTTTGACTGTAATATAATAGCAGTCAGTTTCCTTCACGTGTGTGCGTTTCAGGGCCTGCTAGGGCACAGTGTCACACCAGTGCAACTCATATCTGGTGTAACAGTAGTGTACATTTTAAATTTTTTTGACTGTAATAGATTGAATAGCAGTTAGTTGTCTGCCAGCGTGTGTGTCAGGCTCACAGCGTATACTGTGCCCACTTGCCCAGTGCCACCACTCATATCTGGTGTCACAATAGCTTGCATTTAATAAAAAAAAATTTTTTGACTGTAATATAATAGCAGTCAGTGTAACGGATCGCCTGGCACCCCGACTTGGTACCTCCGTTAAAGGATGCTCCTAGCGCTTCCTGAGGACTCCAAGCACTCTGGCAGACACCACAATCACCGAATCCGAGAAACCTTTAAATTCTCCCAAGCATATGAATGCTGTAGACCATTAAATAGGAACCATACGAATAGGCTTGTACTCCTAGCAGTCAACTGGAACAGCATGCAATAAATCCTTCCCCCAATAATGAGACGACACATCACTTTGAGGGTAAAACAGGAACTCTGGACTGGCTCATCCAGCCTGGCTTTTATTACAATAATACACATACAGGCCACACCCAGGGGGAGGCATAAAATCACCAATCACATACATGGTTCAGCCCACACATCCCCTCCCCTCAGATAACAGTAAACCCAATTATACGGTACACATTTTTAGCCAGGTTCTGGATGTACCCCAAAAACAGGGGGTACACCTTTAAATCAAAGCTGGATAGCCCTTATTCAGGGGGACAACATATCCAAAAATCAGTTCATTCGGATAAACGATTCGGGAGATATAGGGTTCCAAAGATTTGACCGACCGCATGGGTAAAGTATCCGAAAACAGTTCCATGCATTTTGGCCCTGCGGTCGGTCACAGACAAGGGAATGAAAACAGACGAATTCTTTCTACCGAACGGCGGGTCATTCGGTAGTTTCCATACGAATTTCTGGAAGTATGGAGGTCTCAGCGGTGTTTGCCTAGTCGGGTGTCCGATTTTAGTTCCAGACACTCGACGGCAAAACACTGCTGTTCGGTTGTTTAAGATGGCCGCCGCCACGTGTTCGTTTCCCGAATGGCGGCCACCCAGAGGACAAAGAATACATTACACTGATTGCCAATTACCCGTTTGCAACATTGTTGCAAACGGTAATTGGAGGCATACTTATTCCTGGGTGGTCTGGTTGTTCGGCAGTTTCACTCAATATACTGAATGGAGTGATTCTACCGAACAATCAGATGAATGCTGCATACATATAACCCAGGTTAACTGAACACATAAATGCATACATGATATTAAAGGACCAAAGGCAGTATTACTGTAATATGCTCCACAGTCTTAAAGGTACAGTATCCCAAAAGTCCCAATATGTCCATCGATGATTTTAAAGGGCCAGTAGCCGCCATATAAAGTACAATATGCCCCAAATAACCCAGGGGCCATAGTCAGTAGGTAGGAGGCTAGCAAACAGGCTTCTCCAGGGCCCAGTGGCGAGGTTGGTTCCGCCACAGTCAGTTTCCTTCATGAGTGTGAGTTTCAGGGCCTGCCCAGTGCCACCACTCACTCATATCTGGTGTCCCAATAGCTTGCATTAAAAAAAAAAAACTAAACTTGTGTGTCAGGCCTACAACGTCTACTCTGCCAACTTCTGCCACTGCACAGTGCCACTCATATCTGTTGTCACAGTATCTTGCACGCATAGTACCATTAATCAAAAAAAAAATGACAGGCAGAGGTAGGCCACCCCGCAGGAGCGGTCGTGGTCTGTGATTCCCTTTGGCCCTAGAATAATGCCCAGTGTTCAGAGGCCATGTACCCTGAACTCAAAGTTCTGAGGACATAGTTGACTGGCTAACACAGGACACCCAATCTTCTACAGCTTCCGCTCGGAACCTTGATGCACCATCCTCCTCCAGCGTAGCTTCGGGCACCTCTCAAGTTACAACTCGCCCGCCTGCCGCCACCACCAACACTAGCACCACAGCCGCTTCACTTGGTATGTCAGAGGAGTTATTTACACATCAGTTGGAAGAAATGAGTGATGCGCAATCATTATTGCCAGAGGATGGAGATAACAGGGATATGTCTCAGTCAGGCAGCATTACACACATGGACGTACGGTGTGATGATGATGATGATGTTGTACCCGCTGCTGCTTCCTTTGCTGAGTTGTCAGATACAAGTGAAGCGGTTGATGATGACGATGCGTCCGTGGATGTCACGTGGGTGCCCGCTAGAAGAGAAGAAGAACAGGGGGAAAGTTCAGATGGGGAGACAGAGAGGAGGAGGAGGAGACCAGTTGGAAGCACGGGGAGGTCATCGCAAGGAGCTAGTGGCACAGTCAGACAGCATGCATCGGCACCCGGGGTCAGCCAGACAGCACGCCAATCAACGCATGCTGTTGCCACCACTAGAATGCCGTCATTGCAGAGCTCAGCAGTGTGGCATTTTTTTTGTGTGTCAACAGCGATGCCATTTGCAACCTGTGCCAAAAGAAACTGAGTTGTGGGAAGTCCAACACCCACCTAGGTACAACTGCTTTGCGAAGGCACATGATCGCACATCACAAACACCTATGGGATCAACATATGAGTACAAGCAGCACACAAACTCAAAGACGCCATCCTCCTCCTGGTCCAGCATCTTCAGCCACGTTAACAACTGCTGTCCTCCTTGCCCCCTCTCAACCATCCGCCCCTCCGTCTCTCGCCTTGAGCAGTTCCTGCTCATCTGCCCACAGTCAGGACATGTTTGAGCGTAATGTCTGTCAAGGACATGTTTGAGCGTAAGAAGCCATTGTCACAAAGTCACCCCCTTGCCCGGCGTCTGACAGCTGGCTTGACTGAACTCTTAAAAATTTCAAAAAGTTCAAAACATTTGTAGCTATTGGGACACCGCAGTGGAAGGTACCCGGCCGAAATTTCTTTGCACAAAAGACAATCCCCAACCTGTACTCGATTGTGCAAAAGGAAGTAATGGCATGTCTGGCACACAGTGTTGGGGCAAGGGTCCATCTGACCACTGATACCTGGTCTGCAAAGCATGGTCAGGGCAGGTATATCACCTACACTGCGCATTGGGTAAACCTGCTGACGGCTGCCAAGCATGGAATGCGTGGCTCTGCAGAGGAGTTGGTGACACCGCCACGAATTGCAGGCAGGCCTGCTGCCACCTCCTCTACTCCTCCTACTCCATCCTCTTCCATAACCTCCTCAGCTGAGTCCTCTTCTGCTGCTGGGTCTTGCTCCACATGAACGGCACCCCCCCAGCTCCCCAGGTACTATTCCACATCCCGGATACGGCAGTGTCACGCCGTCTTGGGGTTGACTTGCCTGAAAGCAGAGAGTCACACCAGACCAGCACTCCTGTCCGCCCTGAACGCACAGGTGGATCAGTGGCTGACTCCGCACCAACTGGAGAGCGGCAAAGTGGTTTGTGACAACAAGAAAAGGCCGTTAACGAATATTTGTATGACTGGGGTGCTAGGACAGCCTCTGCGGAGCTGGGAATTTTTTTGCCACGTTACTGGACGCTCATGCGCAATGCCTGTAGGCTCATGCATCCTTTTGAGGAGGTGACAAACCTAGTCAGTCGCACCGAAGGCACCATCAGCGACATCATACCATTTGTTTTCTTCATGGAGCGTGCCCTGCGAAGAGTGCTGGATCATCCATAGATGAGCGTGAAGAGGAAGAGTTGTGGTCAGCATCACCACCAGAAACAGCCTTATCAGCATCGCTTGCTGGACCTGCGGCAACGCTGGAAGAGGATTGTGAGGAAGAGGAGTCAGAGGAGGATTGTAGCTTTGAGGAGGAGGAGGAAGACCAACCACAACAGGCATCCCAGGGTCCTAGTTGTCACCTATCTGGTACCCGTGGTGTTGTACGTGGCTGGGGGGAAGAACATACCTTCAGTGAGATCACTGAGGAGGAGGAACGGGAAATGAGTAGCTCGGCATCCAACCTTGTGCAAATGGGGTCTTTCATGCTGTCGTGCCTGTTGAGGGACCCTCGTATAAAAAGGCTGAAGGAGAACGACCTGTACTGGGTGTCCACGCTACTAGACCCCCGGTATAAGCAGAAAGTGGCTGAAATGTTACCGAATTACAACAAGTCGGAAAGGATGCAGCATTTGCTAAATAAATTAAAAAGTATGCTTTACACAGCGTATAAGGGTGATGTCACAGCACAACGGGAATCTAACAGGGGAAGAGGTGAAAGTAATCCTCCTCCTCCCACGCCTTAACTGCAGATATCGACACTCTGAGGAGCGATGAACCCCTTGACTACTGGGTGTGCAGGCTTGACCTGTGGCCTGAGCTATCCCAATTTGCGATAGAACTTCTGGCCTGCCCCGCTTCAAGTGTCCTGTCAGAAAGGACCTTCAGTGCAGCAGGAGGTATTGTCACTGAGAAGAGAAGTCGCCTAGGTCAAAAAAGTCTAGATTACCTCACCTTTATTAAGATGAATGAGGGATGGATCCCGAAGGGACTGACAGTGGGCCATACATTCGACTAAAAAAGGCCTGATGAGGGGGACTACTTAACACACCACTCCTACCTGGTGGCACATTAGATTACACGCGCAGTGCCCCAAATTTGAAGTAGGAGGATCAACCAAGCATCTTTTTCCATCTCCCGGTTCCTAAAATTGATGCCATATACACGTCCCCTTATAGGGGACGTAACAGGGATTAAACTGATAGGAATAGTACTACTTAACACACCTTATAATAATGCAGAGAGAGGCAATGCAGAGAGAGGAGTCTGAAGAAGAGGAGTCAGAGGAGGAAGGTGGCTTTGAGGAGGTGGAAGACCAAACACAGCAGGCGTCCCAAGGGGCTTGTTGTCACCTTTCGGGGACACTTGGTGTTGTACGTGGTTGGGTGGAGGCAGAGACCTTGACATGACATGACATCAGTAAGGCTCCCTAACTCTGTCACTGTGTCACCCGCTCTGTCACTAGTCACCCCCTCCCTCTGTCACTAGTCACTACCTCCCTAACTCTGTCACTGTGAGGGACGGAAGGGGTGACTGGTAACAGAGTGAGGGGATGACTGGGTGACAGAGTGAGGGAAGGAAGGGATGACTGGTGACAGAGTGAGGGAGGGAGTGGGTGAATAGTGACAGAGTGAGGAAGGGGGTGACTAGTTACAGAGTGGGGGAGAGGGTGACTAATTACAGAGTGAGGGGGTGATTAGTGACAGAGTGAGGGAGGGAATGGGTGACACAGTGACACAGGGAGCGGGGTGACTAGTGACAAAGGGAGGGGGTGACACAGTGAGGGAGATGGTGACTAGTGACAGAGTGAGGGAGGGGGTGACAGGGTTAGGGAGGGAGTGACTATTGACAGAGTAAGGGAGGGAAGGGGTGACAGAGTGAGTGAGGGAGGGGATTACCAGTGACAGAGGGAGGGAGTGGCTAGTGACAGAGGAAGGGAGGGAGGGGGTGACACAGTGACAGAGTGAGGGAGGACATGACACAGTGACAGAGTGAGGGAGGGGGTGACATGGTGACAGAGGGGGGACGTGACTAGTGACAGAGGGAGACTAGTGACAGAGGGAGGGAGGGGTGACTAGTGACAGAGGGAGGGAGTGTGACTAGTGACTGAGGTGACTAGTGACACAGAGGGAGGGGGATGACTAGTGACACAGTGGGGGGGTGACTAGTGACACAGTGAGTAGGGTGACTAGTGACACAGTAGGGGGGTGAATAGTGACACAGTGAGGGGGGTGAATAGTGACACAGTGAGGGGGGTGAATAGTGACACAGTGAGGGGGTGAGTAGTGACACAGTGGGGGGTGAGTAGTGACACAGGGGGGGGTGACTAGTGACACGGGGGGGTGACTAGTGACACGGGGGGGTGACTAGTGACACAGGGGGGGTGACTAGTGACACAGGGGGGTGACTAGTGACAGGGAGTGACTAGTGACGGGGGGTGACTAGTGACACAGGGGGGGTGACTAGTGACACGGGGAGGGGTGACTAGTGACACGGGGAGGGGTGACTAGTGACACGGGGAGGGGTGAGTAGTGACACAAGGGGGTGAGTAGTGACACAGTGGGGGGGTGAATAGTGACACCGTGAGGGGGGTGACTAGTGACACAGGGGGGGTGACTAGTGACACAGGGGGGGTGACTAGTGATGATACCGGAGAAACTGACGGAAGCCAAGCACAGAGAGATGGACACAGGTTTCTTCAGGAAGGAAGAGATTCTTTATTCGGTTCACCGATCGGGACTCAGAGGGACTAATGTCACCAAAATACAGCAAGTTCTGAGCCCCGGACAATAGTGCAGGCTCCTTATATAGGCACATAACTCCTCCCATATTAAGCTCCACCCGCACATTCTCTTGACCAATCAATACAAATAAGAATTAACTTCCTGCTTGACCGCATGGCCTGTCCAGCACAATGGAGGAGGGGAATACTACATCCTGTATTCTTGCACATGCTCCGTACACTACTGATCGTATCTTGCCTCGTGCAACCAACTGATCGATACGTCAGCATATGCACGTACACATGCCACGTGGTAATCTCGGCCTACTAAATTTATTTTTACCGAGATTCCACCACATTCCCCCTTTTGATGCCTCTTGATATTTCACAATTACTTGAGGCATCACTTAACCTTGGTTTGCATACACCTCAGGTTACCATGAACCAGACCAGACTTGTCTATGATGTGAATCCCTCAACACTCATCTTCCTGCATTGGTTCTCCCTGATCTAGAGCCTCATATTTATATATAGCCATTATCTGCAGCAGCCTTCCTTTCTGCTATATTTTCTATCAGGCTTTGCACAGACCTAACTACTAAGGGGATAAGACATGGTAGGAGTAGACACAACATTAAAATCAGTAGGACTCCACCTACCAATGCCTTAAGCCCTCCAAACTGCTCATACCAGCTACCAAACCAACTACTTGGATTGTACCCTTTCCATACCTGAGTAGGCACATGCGCTAGTTTAACCATATGGCTAGTAAGCTCAGCTATTGCTTGCCCTTCGTCATCTATTTGAAGACAGCAATTGCTCAGGTTAAACTTCCCACATACACCTCCCTCTACTGCCAATAGGTAATCCAAGGCTAATCTATTTTGGTATACTGCTGTCCTCATCCTGGTATTATGCTTTGCTAGAAGATTGAGCGCTTGTGAGGTCTCGTTAGTAATAATCTCAACCACTGCCTGTAATCTTATAATACGGTTGAGCATATAAATTGGGGTTCTATATCCAAAGGTACCATCCTCTGCCCACGTGGCTGGCCCATAATAATCTATAATACGCTGAGGAGGCCATTCGTCATCTTCCCAAGCGCCTATCTCTATGGGTCCCCTTTTCTTCCTATGATTCACATCATACACTTTAACACCTAAAGTCTCACCTGTTTCAATAGGTAACAAGAAGAAGGATGGTTTGAGCATACCCAACACACATGCCCCTTCCCAGTCCTGTGGCAACTCCGAATAGGCCTTCTTACCACAGATCCAGTACAAATTTGCCGGGGCTCTCCAACTAGATGTGATGGATAAATCAAACCACACGTCCTGTAAATTGGCATATCTTGCAAACGGGTTAGATGGTTCTGAGACATTTGAAGCCGACCACCAAGTTGTATTCTTTGTATTATCATCATAAGCTTTTTGCCCTAGACAAGTTAACTCTCCTACAGAAGTATTATACATCATTCCTTTCCTTGCTATGCAAACATAACCTATGATGGAGGTCTTTAATCTCCACTCAGATTTACCTCTAACACTCATCTGATAATCGGCTTGTGAAGATATTAATTGGTCAACTGCCTCAGAACCGGACATTACCTCCTTTGCTTCCCAAGGCCATTGGTCTCCCATGTTAGTACCTCCACACACATAGCAGTTGGTAACATTAAGACTACCGGCAATACTTTCAGCTAAATCAATGAACAGGTTTTTAGCGTTATGGGGGATCTTATTATCTATACTCATTTCTTCATAGAAGGAATGGTATACCTGATGAGTCTGGGAGGTTACCGTATCAGTCTCTATCCCTATAAATAATATTGTCCCAGGGTCTAAACCCGTCCCATATATTTGAAACCCAAATAAATTACCATATTTATCTAAGAACTTATCGGGGTTATTTATAAGAATATGGACCGGATTGCATTCCATAGACTTACAGTATGGATTGGTAGGCAACTTAGTCACAATCATGTCCTTGTCTGCTGTTTGTCCCCAAGTTGCCCACCCCACACAAGACCAATATGGGCAAAAGTTATATTCTCTATTTGGGCATCTAGGACTCACATACTTATTTTTACTGCTGGGACAAATATATTTATCATTAGACCCATATGTTCTCTCCCATCTAAGATCCCCACATACATTCCACGGCTTTCTACCACTTGATATCTCCTTACATGCATCAAATAGCAGAACACCCGAAGAATGTACGGATTCTAATACTGTTTTATTAATTAGGGTCCCCTGAGGATCTCCATTCCTGAGAGTCAACCAAATTGTACGAGGTTGATACTCTGGACTGAAGCACTTAGGTTCTCCTACTCCTAAATGGCACACACTATATTCTATATTTAAGTATCTACATCTTGATACATCTCATTTACACTCGTATTGCGAATGCCAAATTAGGGTTTGGGAAATATGGTTACCTGTTCTTGTAGTCTTAATGCATACCTCACAGCTAGGAGTGTCGGTACCTCTACCTTCCTGAATATAAAAATACACATATAAAAACATTATCAGAAACACATCTTTCGTCGTCATCCTCAGTCTTCGTCCGTGCGATGGCACCTCAGCTTCCAGGATGTAAGGGCTGCAGGGAATGGAGTTCTGCTCGTCTTCACAGGGGTCCCTTCGAGACTTTCCTGGCTTTTATACTACACGTCGGTGAGCGGACAGGCTTTATTATGGCCTTCTCACTCACTTACCAATCTCTGAAACAATAAAATTTGTAATCCACAAAGTTCCTCGTCACTCCGACTGAGTCGTGCGCTTTAACCGGATCTTGCAGGGATTCTCTGGATCTACTGTAGCTTGCCAAGAATCGACCGCTGCTGGTTTAACCCTAGAGTGATGTATCCACGGAGTCACTTCGGCTACTTTTATCGCTGTAGGGGTAGACAAAAGAACAATATAAGGACCTCTCCACTTGGGCCCTAACGGTACATTATTCCACTCTTTAATCCACACTTGGTCTCCTGGGTGGTAACTATGAACTGGGGGATAAATATTCACAGGTAATCTATCTTGTACCCATTTCTGTACCTCCTCCATAGTCTTACCCAACTCTACCAAGTTACCAAGTACGGGAGGTGGTCGCCCATACATGATTTCAAAAGGAGAGAGGCCCATACTTCTGGTAGGTGTACTGCGGATTCGCAATAGAGCTATGGGCAAAAGAACGTTCCACTTAAGTTGGGTTTCCTGACACATTTTAGCCAACTGGTTCTTAATAGTTCTATTCATGCTCTCTACCTTACCAGAACTCTGAGGTCTATATGCCGTATGAAGCCTCCACTTTATACCAAGCATATGAGTCAGTTGCTATAGGCATTGATGAACAAAAGCTGGACCATTGTCCGATCCTATTGTCAGGATCGGGACAGGGATCCAACACGCAGAGTACAAAGAGTAGATAGATACGTATACCGGACCTTAGAATGGCCGGACTAACGTAAGAACTACGATTAGAATGGTCAGAGACAAGCCGAGGTCGAGGGAACGAGAGGACAGGTAAGCGAGAGACAAGCCGGGTCAAAGGAACACAGAGAGACAGAGTAGTAACAACAAGCCGGGTCAGAACCAAAAGATAATCAGAATACAAAAGCACTGTGCGACTAGACTAGCTAGAACCACGACAGGGCAATGAGCAAATACTGAAAGCTCCATTAAATACCCTGTTTAGGTGAGTAATCACGCCTCCGCCGAGTGCTGATTCGTCTCCGGAGTTTGATTGACATGTCGGACTGGATTTGCGTCATGACGTCGACTATTGAACGTCACGTCACAAAACGGCGTCCTCCCCTCGCGGCCGGCGTGTAAACAAGCGGAGGGACCGCGAGGAACGAGAGGAACATGCTGTCTGCAGGGAAAAACGTCTAAGTCTCTGTCTCTCTCAGAGACAGAGACCGCAGGTACCCTGACAGTACCCCCCCTCTCAGAAACGCCCACCGGGCGGAAGCAACCGGGACGAGATGGAAAGCGGGAGTGAAAAGCCCTGCGAAGACGAGGAGCATGAACATCCTCCTGAGGTACCCAAGTCCTCTCCTCAGGACCATAACCTTTCCAGTCCACCAGGTATTGAACCCTCCCGCGAGAGATACGAGAATCGACGATGGAGTTGACCTCGTACTCCTCCTGGCCCTCAACCTGAACAGAGCGAGGAGATGAGACCTTGGAGGAGAATCTGTTACAGATTAACGGTTTCAACAATGAAACATGAAAAGAATTAGGGATATGCAAAGCAGGAGGAAGCGCTAAGCGATACGCCACAGGATTAATTCGAGTCAGGATCCTGTAGGGCCCAATGTAGCGAGGAGCGAATTTCATAGAAGGTACCTTCAAACGAATGTTTCTAGTGCTCAACCATACCCTATCCCCAGGCACAAAACTTGGAGCCGCCCTTCTGCGTTTATCAGCGTGTTTTTTGTACAGTACGGAATTATGTAGAAGAATTTGTCGAGTCTGATCCCACAACTTCCTCAGATTGGCAACATGAACATCAACCGACGGTAACCCTTGGGAAGAGGGAACCGAAGGAAGAATGGAAGGATGAAAGCCATAATTCATGAAAAAGGGGCTAGAGTGAGTTGAATCGCAAACGAGATTATTGTGTGCGAACTCTGCCCAAGGAATCAGACCGACCCAATCGTCCTGATGTTCAGACACAAAACAACGCAGATACTGCTCAATTTTTTGATTGGTACGTTCCGCAGCTCCGTTAGACTGAGGATGATAGGCAGAAGAAAAATTCAATTTGATGCCTAATTGAGAACAGAATGATCTCCAGAAACGTGAAACAAATTGGGAGCCTCTATCAGAAGTAATTTCAGAAGGTATCCCATGTAAGCGAAAAATTTCTCTAGCAAATATTTCCGCCAATTCAGGAGAAGTCGGAAGTTTTAGGTAAAGGCACGAAATGTGCCATCTTGGTAAACCTATCAACCACAGTGAGGATAACAGTCTGTCTCTTAGAAGCAGGCAAATCCACAATAAAGTCCATAGCCAAACAGGTCCAAGGTTTCTCTGGAATATCCAAGGGATGTAAAAGGCCATATGGAAGCGAATGAGGTAGTTTGGTCTTAGTACAGACCTCACAAGCTCTGATGAAATCCTTAACATCCCTCCGTAAAGAAGGCCACCAGAAATCCTTAGAGACCAAGGAATATGTTTTGCGAATGCCCGGATGACCAGCTACCTTACTCTCGTGAAGACACTGTAAGAGCTCAAGTTGGAGTTCAGGAGGAACGAAGTGTCTTGACGCAGGAGTCAGTCTAGGTGCCAGATGCTGCAACTTCATGATTTTGGCAAGCAGCGGAGAATGGATTTTGAGAGTTGTGTTAGCGATAATATTACACTTGGGTACTATAGAAGACAAAACCGGCTCCGATACAGCAGCTGGTTCATATTGGCGAGACAATGCATCGGCTTTAGAATTCTTAGAACCAGGTCTATATGTGAGTATGTAATTGAAGTGAGTAAGAAATATAGACCAACGAGCCTGCCTTGAGGATAATCGCTTAGCCTCCCCAATATAGGACAAGTTCTTATGATCCGTTAAGATAGTAACAGGATGCAAGGTCCCTTCCAATAAATGTCTCCACTCCTTCAAGGCCATGATAACCGCTAGAAGTTCCCTGTCACCAATGTCATATCTGCTCTCAGTACCGGACAATTTTTTGGAAAAATACCCACATGGATGTAATGGTTTATCCACACCTAACCTTTGGGACAGGACAGCACCTATCCCCGTCTCAGATGCGTCAACTTCGAGTAGGAAGGGCAGAGTAGTATCAGGGTGAACTAAAATTGGTGCGGAAGCAAACAATTCCTTGAGAGTCTTGAAAGCAAGAAGTGCTTCAGTAGACCAATTCTTAGTGTCAGCCCCCTGTCTGGTCATATTGGTGATAGGAGCAATAATAGAAGAGTATCCCTTAATGAAACGTCTATAGTAGTTGGAGAAACCAATAAACCTCTGAATGGCCTTGAGACCCTTAGGTAACGGCCAATCTAAAATGGACTGGAGTTTCTCCGGATCCATCTTAAACCCCTCCCCAGAAATTACGTAACCAAGAAAGTTTGTCTGGGATTGGTCAAAGCTACATTTCTCCAATTTGCAGTACAAGCCGTGTTGAAGGAGTTTGTGCAAAACCCTTCTGACTTGTCCGTGGTGAGTCTCAATCTCTCTAGAATGTATAAGTATATCATCGAGGTATACAATAACACAGTCCTGTTGAAACTCCCTGAGAACTTAATTAATTAGGTCCTGAAACACTGCCGGAGCATTACAGAGACCAAAGGGCATCACAGTATACGCATAGTGCCCATAACGAGTATTGAACGCAGTCATCCACTCGTGTCCCTGCTGAATTCTGACCAAGTTATATGCCCCTCTGAGATCTAACTTAGTGAAGATCTTGGAACCCTTTAATCGATCAAAGAGCTTGGTGATCAATGGAATCGGATAGGCATTCCTAATGGTTATCTTGTTCAAACCTCGGTAGTCAATGCAAGGTCTTAAAGAACCATCCTTCTTTTTAACAAAAAAAAATCCAGCCCCAGCAGGGGAGGAGGATCTCCTAATGAAACCCTTGTCTAGGTTTTCACGAATATACTCCTCTAAGACTAAGTTCTCATTCACAGACAAAGGGTAAACATGACCCCTGGGGGGCATAGTACCAGGAAGTAAATTAATTTTACAATCAAAGGACCTGTGTGGAGGTAAAGAGTCGGCCTTTCTTTTGTCAAACACTGCCTTTAGATCCAGGTACACAGGCGGTATCTGTACCTGAGTAGGATCGGTAGAGTTAGTAAGTGTGTTAACTAGACCAAGCGATGACACTCTCTTTAAACACCTCTCCTGACAATTCTGACCCCACGAGATTATCTCCCCTAACTCCCAATCAAAACTAGGGTTGTGTCTCCTCAGTCACGAGTATCCCAGGACTATGGGAACAGAGGGAGACGAAATGAGTAGTAGAGTTATCTCCTCCTCATGTAGGATACCAGTAGTTAAGTTGAGAGGTGTGGTTTCACGAAAAATCACAGGCTCAATTAAAGGTCTACCATCTATGGCCTCAACGGCCAGGGGTGTCTTCCTTAACTGGGATGGGATAGCGTGTTTAGTGACAAAAACCTGGTCGATAAAACTCTCAGCAGCCCCGGAGTCTATCAATGCCATAGTCTCTAGAGTTCCCTTCTCCCAAGTTAAAGAAACGGGTAATAGAAGCCTGTGATCTTTGTAATTATGAATAGAGGACAAAATAGAAACACCCAAGGCCTGTCCTCTAGAGAAACTTAGGTGCGAGCGTTTCCCGGGCGATTGGGACAATTCAACAGTAAATGACCTCTGACTCCACAGTACATACAGGGAGTCCCTCCCTTCTCCTGTACTGCTTCTCCTGCTCTGAGAGGCGAGCATGGCCTATCTGCATAGGTTCCGGAAACAGTGGAGTTTTGGTCTCAGGACTTTGGAATGATGGAGCTAGTCTAAAGGGAGATCTACAAGTTCTATCTCTAGTGTTCTGCCTTTCTCTTAGACGTTCGTCAATGCGAGAGATAAAAGAAATTAAATCCTCTAAATTCTCCGGAAGCTCTCTAGTCGCTACCTCGTCAAGTATTACATCGGATAATCCGTTTAGAAATACATCTATATAAGCCTGTTCATTCCACTTAACCTCTGCCGCCAAAGACCTGAACTCTAGTGCGTAATCCACAAGTGTTCAGTTATCTTGTCTAAGGCGCAGCAGTAATCTAGCTGCATTGACCTTCCTGCCAGGAGGGTCAAAAGTTCTTCTAAAAGCAGCTACAAAGGCATTATAATTATATACTAACGGGTTATCATTCTCCCAGAGCGGATTAGCCCATCTCAGAGCTTTCTCAACGAGTAGGGTGATAATAAATCCCACCTTTGCCCTATCAGTAGGATAGGAACGAGGCTGTAACTCGAAATGGATACTGATTTGGTTTAAAAAACCACGACACCTTTCAGGAGAACCAGCATAGCGTACAGGTGGAGTAATTCGGGAAGAAGCACCTACAGTAGCTACCTCAAGACCAGAAGTCACCGAAGGAATAGAAGGATTACGCATCTCCTCTGGTGGATTATTAGGACGGGATAATAACGCCTGTAGTGCTAGCGCCATCTGATCCATTCTGTGATCCATGGCGTCAAACCTAGAATCAGAAGAACCAATCTGACTGTTTGTACCTGCAGGATCCATTGGCCCTGTGGTAATGTCAGGATCGGGACAGGGATCCAACACGCAGAGTACAAAGAGTAGATAGATACGTATACCGGACCTTAGAATGGCCGGACTAACGTAAGAACTATGATTAGAATGGTCAGAGACAAGCCGAGGTCGAGGGAACGAGAGGACAGGTAAGCGAGAGACAAGCCGGGTCAAAGGAACACAGAGAGACAGAGTAGTAACAACAAGCCGGGTCAGAACCAAAAGATAATCAGAATACAAAAGCACTGTGCGACTAGACTAGCTAGAACCACGACAGGGCAATGAGCAAATACTGAAAGCTCCATTAAATACCCTGTTTAGGTGAGTAATCACGCCTCCGCCAAGTGCTGATTCGTCTCCGGAGTTTGATTGACATGTCGGACTGGATTTGCGTCATGACGTCGACTATTGAACGTCACGTCACAAAACGGCGTCCTCCCCTCGCGGCCGGCATGTAAACAAGCGGAGGGACCGCGAGGAACGAGAGGAACATGCTGTCTGCAGGGAAAAACGTCTAAGTCTCTGTCTCTCTCAGAGACAGAGACCGCAGGTACCCTGACACCTATAGAGCAGGGTAGTCCATATCGGGGTATTATTTCTCGTAACAGGAATCTCACAACTTCTCCTGCTTTCTCTGTACGAGTAGGACATGCTTCTACCCAGCCTGAATAGGTGCACACAACTACTAGTAGGTAGCGATGTCCACCAGATTTAGGCATTACTGTATAGTCAATTTGTAGATCGGACATGGGGAGTCCCCCCATAAACTGGACTCCTGGTGGCTTTACTGGTCCTTGCCTTGCATTATTTTTAGCACACGTTACACATCTTCGTACAATGGCTTGAGTTAAGTTAGACAATCTTGGTATGTAGAAATGTTTTCTGAGAGATTCTTCCGTACTGTCTCTCCCAGAATGTGTCCCGTTGTGATAGTTTTGGACAATTTCTACCGCTAGTGATGCTGGAATAACTATTCTCCCATCTTCTAACTGATACCATTTGTTCTCCAAATACTTTCCAGGTTCAGTCTTTAACCACTCCTCTTCTTGAGCTGTATAAACTGGAGTCCATTGAGACAGTGGAGTTGGTATAAGAGCAATATGCTCCACATATTCCTGTCTTTCTGATTCAGCGGCACGCTTAGCTGCATTATCTGCCATCCGATTTCCTTTGGTTACATCACCATCTCCTCTCAGATGCGCTCGACAATGTATAATACCGACTTCTTTCGGCTCCCACACTGCTTCCAATAGTTGTAGGATTTCAGCTGCGTACTTGATTTCTTTGCCTTCTGAATTCAATAGTCCTCTTTCTTTATACAAAGCTCCGTGGGCATGAGTGGTTAAAAATGCATACTTGGAGTCCGTGTAGATGTTCACTCTTAAACCTTCAGCCAGTTGTAACGCTCGTGTTAGTGCTATCAATTCTGCTTTTTGTGCTGATGTTCCTTTTGCCAGTGGCCGAGCTTCTATCACCTTGTCTATTGTTGTTACTGCATATCCTGCATAGCGGATCCCTTCTTTCACATAACTACTGCCGTCGGTGTAATATTGAACGTCGGGGTTCTGGATGGGAAAATCGCGAAGATCTGGTCTACTTGAAAATACTTCATCCATCACTTCCAAACAATCATGTTGACTTTCAGTAGGCTGTGGCAAAAGGGTAGCTGGATTTAAGGTATTAACAGTCTCTAAATGCACTCTTGGGTTTTCACACAACATTGCTTGATACTTGGTCATACGGCTGTTACTAAACCAATGATTTCCTTTGTAATCCAACAACGTCTGTACTGCATGTGGAACTCGTACATAAAGTTCTTGACCCAGAGTGAGTTTATCGGCTTCTGCTACCAGCAGGGCGGCTGCAGCTACGGCTCTTAGACAAGGTGGAAGTCCGCTGGCCACTGCATCCAAGTGCTTAGACATATAGGCAACAGGTCTTTGCCATGATCCCAAGTACTGTGTCAATACTCCCACAGCCATTCTTCTTTTCTCGTGTACATACAGGTAGAATGGTCGTGTGTGATCAGGCAGACCTAATGCTGGGGCACTCATCAAAGCCTTCTTCACATCTTCAAATGCCGTTTGCTGTTCTTGAGTCCATAGGAAGGGGTCGTGCTCTGTACCTTTAATAGCTGCATACAGAGGTTTTGCCAATATCGCGTAGCTGGGAATCCATATCCTACAGAAGCCTGCTGCCCCCAAGAATTCTCGCACTTGTCTTCTATTCTTGGGTGTCGGTATTTGGCACACAGCTTCTTTTCTCTCTGGCCCCATAATTCTTTGACCTTCAGAGATATGGAATCCCAGATATTTGACAGTTGACAAACTGAAGACAGTTGCCTTCTTTCTAGACACCTTGTATCCTGCCTTCCAGAGAATGTGGAGTAGATCGTGTGTTGCTTGCTGACATATTTCCTTTGTAACTGCTGCTATCAACAAGTCATCTACATATTGTAACAATACACACTCTCCTGGGATAGACTCGAAATCCAGTAGATCTTGACTTAGAGCTGAACCGAACAGGGTAGGTGAATTTTTAAACCCTTGAGGCAGTCTTGTCCAAGTCATCTGGCGTTTCGAGCATTTTCCCATTGGAAAGCGAAGATACATTGGCTTTCTGCGGCAATTCGGAGGCAAAAGAAGGCATCTTTGAGGTCTAAGACTGTAAAATAAGTAGCCCCGCCCGGAATTAAAGCAAGCAGGTTATACGGATTGGGCACAACTGGATGTATACTAACAACCGCATCATTGACTGCTCTCAAGTCCTGCACAGGGCGATACTCATCTGTACCGGGCTTTTGAACAGGCAGCAATGGGGTGTTCCAGGGGGAAGTACAGAATTTTAGGATACCATACCGTATGAACTTATCCAGATAAGATTGAATGTTCTTCTTAGCCTTCTGCGGGATGTGATATTGTCGTAGGCTTACTGGATGAACCCCAAGTTTTAGTTCAATTTTAATAGGTGGAATATTGCGGGCCAGTCCTGGTGGGTTGTTCTCTGCCCAAACTCCTGGTATGTTGAATAAGGATTCATCACTCCTAGGGTTTTGGCTAGTCAACGCTGTATAAAGTCGCCACTCTTCTTCCTTTGGTACGGATAATGTCATAATACCTGAAGGTCCATTAAACTTTAAGGATGTTGTTCCGTTTGGTAGGAACGTAATCTGCGCTTGTAATTTGGAAAGCAAATCACGTCCCAACAATTGAACTGGACATTCAGGCATGTAAAGGAATTGATGTTTTACTACGTGGCCTCCCAATGTACAGAGTCGACTTTTAAGAACCGGTTTTGCAGCACTTCTTCCAGTTGCTCCTATCACGGTAATAGTTCTTCCAGATGGAGGAGCAACTAGGTTAGTCACCACCGAATGTTCAGCACCAGTGTCGATCATGAATGCACTCCTTTTTCCCCCTATTGATACATCGACCATAGGCTCCGCTCGACCAAGGGGGATGGAGCCCGGTCGGTATCAATAGTCCTCCATGACCGTGTCAGCCAATCCCACGAAGTCCCTACCTTCTCTATCGCGGGACCTTTGCGCCGCTACTATACCTATCCTCTCTTACACTTCCTCTATTTCCATTACTTCCTCTATTACCATTACTCCCTCCGGGGCCTCCTCTACCTCTCGCTCTGCCTCTAAAGTTTCCATAACCTGCCCTGGGTGGGTCTCTCTCGTACTGCTCTCTTTGCGGACACTCGCTTCTCCAATGCCCTTCTTCCCTGCAATACGCGCACTGATTCCTACTCAGGGGCTCCCTATTCCACCTATTATCGCCTCTATCTGGGCCCCGTCTATCTACGCCTGCGATCGCTACCGCTAGCATATCAGCCTTTTTACGCATCTTGCGCTCTTCCTCTTTCTTACTTTCTGACTCCCTATTCATATACACCTTATTTGCTACCTCCATTAATTGGGTGATGGACATTCCTGCAAACCCTTCTAACTTCTGTAGCTTGCGCTTAATATCTCCGTAAGCTTGGCTGACAAAGGCAGAGTTTACCATTCGGGAATTATCAGCATCTTCCGGATTAAAGGGGGTATACAAGCGGTATGCCTCCAATAATCGGTCATAAAAGACACTGGGCGCTTCAACACTTTTTTGAATCACCTCAACTGTCTTCGACATATTAATGGCTTTCTTCCCTCCGGCTTTCATGCCAGCAGTTATAGCATCTCTATAGGCTTTTAGGCGACGCATATCTGCGCCATTAACGTTCCATTCGGGATCGGTATTAGGATAATGCGTTGCGGCCCATGCTGCTGGATTGGCTTGATTTAAAGTACGGGCTTCTTCCTCTAGCGCTTTAATGGCCGCTTGGTTAATCCTAGTCCTCTCCTCATTATTGAACAATGTCATTAATAACTGCTGGCAATCAGCCCATGTCGGATTATGTGTCTGAACTATCGAGGTGAACAGATCAGTCATAGCTTGTGGTTTCTCAGTGTACGAGGAATTGTGGGTCTTCCAATTCAAGAGATCGGTAGTCGTGAACGGGACATATACGAAGACTGGGTCAGCATATACCATTTGACCTGCGGCATCGAGATAGGCTGACCCAGGATTCAAACGAAGAGGCATCTGATAATGTTTGGGTTGTTGGGTACCGGTCAGTTGTCGGGTTAGTATAGGGCTACGTGGAGGGACGTCGGTTAGAGGTTCCGGTCGGGGGGTAGTAAGTCGTGGGGATGTAGAGGCTTTATTGTGGGGAAGGCCGGTGAATAAAATATTCCGAGCCGGGCTAGAGGAAGCCTGACCGGAAGCTTGAGTTGGCGCTAAATCAGGATAGATGGGTTTAACGGGGGTTGGTTCCAGAAGGGGAGGTTTAGTATGGCGGGGGGTGGATGCTGAACTGGAGGAGGAAGCGGAAGTGGATGGGGACAATGGGTGAGTGGGGGTGGAACTTCCTGTACTTGTATCACTTCCTTCTACAGGGAAGTAAGGGGGCGGCATAGGGATCTCGGACTCAGGGGACGTGTCCAAAATGGGCCTAACCGTAGTCCTAGTGCACAAACAAGTTCTGGCCACCATGAGGCGACATTGCTCCTCGTGGCATATCCGAATCCATCTTGGCGAGTCGTTTACGGCCTGTCTCCAACAATCAATATATGGAAACTGTCCGTAAAGTTCAGGCCTACCTGATACAGCCACGTGTACACGCTGTACCAGAGTTGGATCCAAACTGCCACGTGGCGGCCATGCCGCGACCAAAGTAGGCCACTCCCTAGTGCACAAAGTGACCAAACGTACAGGAGACATTTTAACCCCAAAATCACATGTTGTAAATCCCTTTTTAAAATTCTTTACCATACAACCTAAGGGATCCAAAATCGTCGACTCCGACGCGCCCATACTTATCAATGGAGCGTCGTTGACAACGAATACTATGCACACGTTCTATTCAACAGTCACACCCGTTTCTTCCGGCAACAGCACCACGTGGTACAGTTAGTCAATATTATGCCCTTTGGCAAAACTATACAGTCACCCACGTTATAATTCTCTATATATGAATTACCCATCTATAACATACCCCAGTAACATCGTATTTTACAAATAGTAGTTACAGTACGGTTAGCACAGGTCAAAGTACAATTTAAGGTCACAATACAATTATTAGTGGTTATGGTGTTAAACATGCAATAGACGACAATGATTAGTACTTATATACAGTGTCAGTAAATATACAGGGTTATGGTACCGTGCACTATAATACAGCAACACACTATTAACACTCTCGCTAGACGGCTGAGCTCGCGCTATCTAACAAGATATACACTTTACTAACAATCTTTAACACATATACAATCCCAACTAAACTATTGGCCAGTACCTTGATGGACTACCTAAAACTATCTACATCCGTTTTGGTTAGCCACACTGCCCAAGCACCACATATAGCGAACTAGAGGGCGGAATTTACAACAGAACCCTTTTAGTCTTTCTACTCTATCAATAGTCTAGTGGGTTCCAAATTTACACGCCTTCCCACTTAGCCAAGATAGGTTGAGATCTAGCAAACGATAATGTACATCAGAGTCTGCTTAGTCTCCCGGTCCCTCCGACCTAGCGAACAAATTGTACACCCTAGAACGCTAGTCTAGACAAGACACCGGTGTCCGGCTAGGGCTATTTACACAGAACCCCGCCTGACTCCAAACCAAATCAAACGGTCTTACTAAAGAGCGTTCGATTGAGCGGTGCGCCTTCGCTCCTTCCCTCCGACAGAGGGGGCAGATTCCATACACAGATTTAAACCCCTTATGGGCCTACCGCACAATCGTTATACCCCTAGTGGGTCCGCCGTCTAAAACAGCGGTCGTCTTACCTCCTCGTTCCTGAACATGAGTTCACACTCATCGATGGGGACACCCCAGCACTTCTTACGTAGAGGCCGATGATCTCCTGGACAACAGACCAGTGGCGCCGAGACGAAGGGAAGTCCACGCAGAAGTTCAGGGGTGCAGCCGTAGAGAACGTGGGCAAAGATAGACCGTCTCACGCCTCTGCTTCTCAGATACCGTTGAACGATGAGCTTCCCGGTCAATGCACCAAATGATACCGGAGAAACTGACGGAAGCCAAGCACAGAGAGATGGACACAGGTTTCTTCAGGAAGGAAGAGATTCTTTATTCGGTTCACCGATCGGGACTCAGAGGGACTAATGTCACCAAAATACAGCAAGTTCTGAGCCCCGGACAATAGTGCAGGCTCCTTATATAGGCACATAACTCCTCCCATATTAAGCTCCACCCGCACATTCTCTTGACCAATCAATACAAATAAGAATTAACTTCCTGCTTGACCGCATGGCTTGTCCAGCACAATGGAGGAGGGGATTACTACTTCCTGTATTCTTGCACATGCTCCGTACACTACTGATCGTATCTTGCCTCGTGCAACCAACTGATCGATACGTCAGCATATGCACGTACACATGCCACGTGGTAATCTCGGCCTACTAAATTTATTTTTACCGAGATTACACCACAGTGACACAGGGGGGTGACTAGTGACAGTGTGATGCATCCCCCCCCCCCCTCTCCACCCCTGTTTTACGTTCTGTGCTACATACAAGTGAATTAAGCTATTCTGAACCACCTCCCCTTTCTTTTCTGTACCACCCCACTTTAACAGAACCTTACCTTTGCCTGGGAACATTTATTGCTAAACCGGCCCTTTAACCACTAACCAGGCACATGCACATTAACAGAGACTATAACCACAATGGAATGTGCTTACCTGGTTCATGTGGATTACTTTTAACACAGTTCGGGACATTTAACCACTTTTGTCTATTTTATGCAATCCTATCAATAGTATAAAAGCGCTAAAGAAATTTTCTAAATCAAAAATAGATCAATATACAATACAAGTGCAGGGTGGGAGAGACAAAAATGTGTGAAACAATCCCTCACCACCCAAATGTAAAAATATCTCTAGTATTTAGAGTTCTAATAATTATTAGCTGCTACACACCTGTGTGTACCCAAACCACACACAAATAAAATAAACAGTATACTTATGCAGGTGGAGCGCAAATCAAATCCAAACTCCCAGAAGGATCTTGGGATTACTTCAACTCATATGTATATGGAAATAAAAACATGTGATAGTGAAGCACAGTAACACTTCAATACATTTATTATACACACTAGACATAAAACACTCCTATCCACATTCAAGGGTTGGAGTCCTAGATAAAACAATAAGAGTAAAAATAGCCTCTTACAAGGTTCAAAAAGTGAGCATATGCAGACCCAGCTGCTACTCACACACGCTTTGTGGTGCCCCTGCCTGGGCTTGATCAATACATCAGCCGGTGTCACGTCAAAACATTTGATATGAAGGAACACAACTGTAGATTTCGTATAGTTTGAAGTTTTTATTATAAAAGGTAAAAGATAGTGGGACGTTAGTCCAATTCACAGGTACTGTAGCTTTAATTAGAAAACGATAACTGAAGTCCACAATTACAGACACTGTAGCCTTAAGGAATAAACGATAACTGAAGTCCACAATTATAGGCAATGTAGCTCTAAGGAATAAACGATAACTGAAGTCCACAATTATAGGCACTGTAGCTTTAAGGAGTAAACGATAACTGAAGTCAACAATTATAGGCACTGTAGCTTTAAGGAGTAAACGATAACTGAAGTCCACAATTATAGGCACTGTAGCTCTAAGGAATAAACGATAACTGAAGTCCACAATTATAGGCACTGTAGCTTTAAGGAGTAAACGATAACTGAAGTCAACAATTATAGGCACTGTAGCTTTAAGGAGTAAACGATAACTGAAGTCCACAATTATAGGCACTGTAGCTTTAAGGAGTAAACGATAGTAAATTGCGGATACTGAATCAAATAAAGTCTCTTAGTAGAATTAACGGTTTAGGTGATAAGTAGTTACAATAGCTGTTCCATAACTTTAACTGAAGCAAGACTGATGCAGATAACTGATATGCAGTATGAGTTGAAGTTAGCTGTAACGGGGTTGGTTTTACCGAAGGACTTTGGAGACAGGTAATAACAGCTTTTAGATGCAACGCTTATCACATTGGTTTTACTTAGCTTCCGGCACATAGAACACTGGTTCCCGAGATCTCCTCAGAGGCGGATGAAGAGTGTTTAAGCTTTAGTCGTGGATGAGGAGAGGTGAAGGGAACTTTGCAGAGTCTTTCAGTCCGGTCTGGTAGCAGAGGCTTTCACAACGAAGTTGTACCGGTTGGTAGGTACGGAACGTAGTTTAATAATCCAGCGTCGATCAGCTGGTGTGGTCAGATTAAATAGGCAGACCGTGTCATAAAGAGGTGTGGCTAGGCTCCGTGGAACCAGGAAGTAAGGGAATACCGTAATTAAGGCATGACAGCCGGTTTCCACACACCCTCCACGGATAGGTACTTTAGCTGTGTCTTCAATCTTCCGTAACTCAGAGCGTCGGCTTGGGATTTCCCGGGTGCCTAAGTTGCTCCGCCCACTTTTGCGTCACTCCGTAACCTACGTGGTTACGTCACTGCGTCGTCTACGCGTTTCGCCGTAAAGCTTCCTCAGGACGTCAATCAGTGATGTTCTAATCTCTTGTAAGTCCACTTTATAAAGCAATCCTCTTGCACTCTATTGGATGAGTGCAAATAACCTTATTGACATCAATACCACTCCACATAAAAGTCCAATGAGTGGTCATTATCTAAATGTTCAATATGCAGTTCTAAATACAAATTACGTTAACACACTAAAAAATATCCTTAATTAAAATACTATTGCACTCATAGTAAAAGATGCACATAATCTTAAAGGTATATATACCAACACATAAACACATCCTATTAATACAGAGGAAAGAGAAATAAAACATTGTTAATATTTCATATATATATTTATATAAATAAGTTATTGATAGTGCTCCTACCTAGGTAGCACCTTCCTAATAATATAAATTAGTTATTGATAGTGCTCCTACCTCGGTACCACCTTCCTAATAAGTACAACGGCTAGATAGGAGGTCTCTATTGGAGTATAAGGCCACATCGACTAATTAGGAGAAACAAGAAGATGTCCTGTTTATTTTTCAATATGCGGGTTGCCATAATGGGAAAATAAGAAATATTATTAATAAAAATTGCCACCTCCTGTTGAAAGATCCTGTGCTACATGGGATTCTGCCCACCCAACCCAAAATTATACATAGGGGGGTCCCGAATATGAAAAGCATTTTAACGTTTAAACCAAGTAAGGGAGACAATAAAGAATTAGGTTCCATAGATAAGTTTATGGGGTTAAAAAATGCTTTTTATAAATGTGGGACATGCAATGCGTGCAGAACCACGGGGTCTCGGAAGTCATTTAGCGATCATTTTACCACACATATTAAATCTTATAAGATAAAGGAGTGTATAACGTGCCATACGAGTAGTGTGATTTATATGCTCTTATGCCCCTGTGGACTTAGGTATATAGGGCGCACTACTCGCAAATTACACACCAGGATAGGGGAGCATGTGTACAACATTCGTAGAGGTTTTATAAATCATCAGGTTTCCCTACACTTTAAAGAACATCACAATAGCGATCCCTCTGGTTTAATATTTTTAGGTATTCAAAAAGCACTTTATAATTGGAGAGGTGAAGATCGTACTAGGAAATTAGGCCAAATGGAAATTAAATGGATTTATGAACTCAACACCCTCATTCCATTTGGCCTTAACAATGATTTTGAATTATGCCACTTTTTGTAAATTACTCTTTTTTTACCCCTTTTTATAAAAAAAATTTGAATTAATTTTATTAATTTTATTAATCACTTCACTTAGTAGGTTTTTAGTAAGTTCTGTTGGAATAGAAGAGTTGTTTGATCAAGGTACACTATTAATAGCGGATATCACAACATATTTTCTGGAATACATGAGTATTTTGACTGTGTAGGTCTTAAACAATATTGTGCACTTTATAGTGGATGTTTCCCTTTTGCACTTTAAACTGGAGCACTCTTACTCTAATATGCACTTTAGGGGAATACACTGTATTATTAGGAAGGTGCTACCTAGGTAGGAGCACTATCAATAACTTATTTATATAAATATGTAAATGAAATATTAACAATGTTTTCTTTCTCTTTCCTCTGTATTAATAGGATGTGTTTATGTGTTGGTATATATACCTTTAAGATTATGTGCATCTTTTACTATGAGTGCAATAGTATTTTAATTAAGGATATTTTTTAGTGTGTTAACGTAATTTGTATTTAGAACTGCATATTGAACATTTAGATAATGACCACTCATTGGACTTTTATGTGGAGTGGTATTGATGTCAATAAGGTTATTTGCACTCATCCAATAGAGTGCAAGAGGATTGCTTTATAAAGTGGACTTACAAGAGATTAGAACATCACTGATTGACGTCCTGAGGAAGCTTTATGGCGAAACGCGTAGACGACGCAGTGACGTAACCACGTAGGTTACGGAGTGACGCAAAAGTGGGCGGAGCAACTTAGGCACCCGGGAAATCCCAAGCCGACGCTCTGAGTTACGGAAGATTGAAGACACAGCTAAAGTACCTATCCGTGGAGGGTGTGTGAAAACCGGCTGATGTATTGATCAAGCCCAGGCAGGGGCAACACAAAGCGTGTGTGAGTAGCAGCTGGGTCTGCATATGCTCACTTTTTGAACCTTGTAAGAGGCTATTTTTACTCTTATTGTTTTATCTAGGACTCCAACCCTTGAATGTGGATAGGAGTGTTTTATGTCTAGTGTGTATAATAAATGTATTGAAGTGTTACTGTGCTTCACTATCATATGTTTTTATTTCCATATACATATGAGTTGAAGTAATCCCAAGATCCTTTTGGGAGTTTAGATTTGATTTGCGCTCCACCTGCATAAGTATACTGTTTACTTTATGCAATCCGTACGGTAGAGATTCAGCATGTATAAGAATGAACACAAACTACCGAACACCGGACCACCCTGCTATTCAATTATGCGGTATTTTACCTCCCAGGTCGGCACTTACCATGCGTATGAAACACACTAACTCTTTGTTCCAGTTGCTAGGTGGCCGCCATTTCGGGACTTTTACACGTGTTCGCGGCCATCTTAGTTCACGAACAGCGTGATTTGCCGTCGAGTGTCTGGAACCAAAATCGGACACTCGAGTAGGCGAACACCGCTGAAACCTCCATAACACCGTAAATTCGTGCTGGAACTACCGACCGTGCTGCCGTTCAGTAGAGAGACTATACCACATACAGGGATCTTAGCGACCATCAGGAAACTCACGGATGGCAGGTTTTCGTGCCTTTTCACCACACGAACGAGGACCGACCGCAAGGCCAAAACTTATGGAACTATTTTTGGCTAGTGTGCCTGTGCAGTCGGTCAAAACTTTAAAGTCCCATAACTCCCGAACCCCTTAACCGAATGGGATGATTTTTAAGTATGTTGTTCCCCCAGATTGGGGCTATCTGGGGATACTGGAATTGTGAATGTACCCCAAGTATTTGGAGTACATCCAAAACTCGGGTAAAAATGTGTGTGTGATAATTATGTTAACTGTTTATCTGAGGGGAGGAAATGTGTGGGATGTAACATGTTTGTAATTGGTTACTGTCCTAATTATGTAGGTGTCTCCCTTTCATGGGCAGAATCGCATAAAAGGAGAATCCCTGTCATTAAAATGTAGTTCTTCTTGACCCTTCAAAACGTAGCCTCGTCTCGTTCTTGGAAGGGGATTTTTACTGCATTATTACTTTACTTTTTAACAGCTGAACCTGACTCTCCTCTTGGATCTTGTGGATGGGAATAACCAACTCCATTACTATACAGCAACTTGCAGGGAAAAAGGACGTCTCCAACGGCTGGTACCCTCTCACTACCTGGGTAGCCGTTACACCCACTAATATCGACATAATAAAATTCATCAAATTAAAAAAATAACTATGAATATAATTGGTCGCATGGTCACACACTCTTCAGTAAGCAGACAATGTCACTTACACACTCTCACTAACACACACTCTTGCTGAAGTATATACACAATGTCACACACTCTCACTAACACACTATTATTAAGTATACACACACAATGTGACACTCTCACTAACACACACACTGTTAAGTATACACGCAATGTCACTGACACACACAATTAATTATACACCAGGGATGTATTTACCACAAGGCATTTGCCTAGGGCGGCACATGCAGGGGGGGGCGCCAAAAAATGCCACCCAAGCTCCCAGACAAATGCCTTGTTAGCCTTGTGTTCTGGGGCTGTCCACCTTACGGTGAGTGAGTGAGTGTAGCTGTCAGTGTGTATCTGTGAGTGAGAATGGATGTGCCTGTGAGTGTGTGTCAGTGTGTGTATGTCATTTTATGTGTATTTGAGAGTGTGTGCCTGTGAGTGGGTGTGTCAGTGTGTGTCTGTCAGTGAAAGTGTGTGCCAATGACTGTATGTGTGTACCAATGACTGTGTATCTGTCAGTGAGTGTAGATCAGTGCATGTATCAATGAGGTCATGTGTCTGTCAGTCAAAAAAATGGACTTGACACGAATTGGGGGGGAGAAATTTTGATTTTGGGGGTGCTCAAAATTAATCGTGCCAGTGTGCCATTCACAGTATGGGAGTTAGCTGGTCATTGTGTACAGGGGCTGTGCACTAGGTGCCAGTGGTCCATTCACAGTATGGGAGTTAGCTGGGTATTGTGTACAGGGCCTGTCCACTAGGGGCCAGTGGTCCATTCACAGTGTGGGAGTTAGCTGGTCATTGTGTACAGGGGCTGTCCAGTAGGGGCCAGTGGTCCATTCACAGTATGGGAGTTAGCTGGGTATTGTGTACAGGGGCTGTCCACTAGGGGCCAGTGGTCCATTCACAGTATGGGAGTTAGCTGGTCATTGTGTGCAGGGGCTGTCCACTAGGGGCCAGTGATCCATTCACAGTATGGGAGTTAGCTGGTCATTGTGTGCAGGGGCTGTCCACTAGGGGCCAGTGATCCATTCACAGTATGTGAGTTAGCTGGTCATTGTGTACAGGGGCTGTCCACTAGGGGCCAGTGATCCATTCACAGTGTGGGAGTTAGCTAGTCATTGTGTACAGGGGCTGTCCACTAGGGGCCAGTGGTCCATTCACAGTATGGGAGTTAGCTGGGTATTGTGTACAGGGGCTGTCCACTAGGGGCCAGTGGTCCATTCACAGTATGGGAGTTAGCTGGGTATTGTGTACAGGGGCTGTCCACTAGGGGCCAGTGGTCCATTCACAGTGTGGGAGTTAGCTGGTCATTGTGTGCAGGGGCTGTCCACTAGGGGCCAGTGGGCCATTCACAGTATGGGAGTTAGCTGGTTATTGTGTACAGGGGCTGTCCACTAGGGGCCAGTGATCCATTCAAAGTATGGGAGTTAGCTGGTCATTGTGTGCAGTGGCTGTCCACTAGGGGCCAGTGGTCCATTCACAGTATGGGAGTTAGCTGGTCATTGTGTGCAGGGGCTGTCCACTAGGGGCCAGTGATCCATTCACAGTATGGGAGTTAGCTGGTCATTGTGTGCAGGGGCTGTCCACTAGGGGCCAGTGATCCATTCACAGTATGTGAGTTAGCTGGTCATCGTGTACAGGGGATGTCCACTAGGGGCCAGTGATCCATTCACAGTGTGGGAGTTAGCTAGTCATTGTGTACAGGGGCTGTCCACTAGGGGCCAGTGGTCCATTCACAGTGTGGGAGATAGCTGGGTATTGTGTACAGGGGCTGTCCACTAGGGGCCAGTGGTCCATTCACAGTGTGGGAGTTAGCTGGGCATTGTGTACAGGGGCTGTCCAGTAGGGGACAGTGGTCCATTCACAGTATGGGAGTTAGCTGGTCATCGTGTACAGGGGATGTCCACTAGGGGCCAGTGATCCATTCACAGTGTGGGAGTTAGCTAGTCATTGTGTACAGGGGCTGTCCACTAGGGTCCAGTGGTCCATTCACAGTGTGGGAGATAGCTGGGTATTGTGTACAGGGGCTGTCCACTAGGGGCCAGTGGTCCATTCACAGTGTGGGAGTTAGCTGGGCATTGTGTACAGGGGCTGTCCAGTAGGGGACAGTGGTCCATTCACAGTGTGGGAGTTAGCTGGTCATTGTGTACAGAGGCTGTCCACTAGGGACCAGTGGTCCATTCACAGTGTGGGAGTTAGCTGGGCATTGTGTACAGAGGCTGTCCACTAGGGGCCAGTGGTCCATTCACAGTCTGGGAGTTAGCTGGTCATTGTGTACAGGGGCTGTCCACTAGGTGCCAGTGATCCATTCACAGTATGGGAGTTAGCTGGGCATTGTGTACAGGGGATGTCCACTAGGGGCCAGTGGTCCATTCACAGTGTGGGAGTTAGCTGGGCATTGTGTACAGAGGCTGCCCACTAGGGGCCAGTGGTCCATTCACATTGTGGGAGTTAGCTGGTCATTGTGCGCAGGGGCTGTCCACTAGGGGCCAGTAGTCCATTCACAGTAATGGAGTTAGCTGGTCATAGTGTACAGGGGCTGTGCACTAGGGGCCAGTGGTCCATTCACAGTATGGGAGTTAGCTGGGTATTGTGTACAGGGCCTGTCCACTAGGGGCCAGTGGTCCATTCACAGTGTGGGAGTTAGCTGGTCATTGTGTACAGGGGCTGTCCAGTATGGGCCAGTGGTCCATTCACAGTATGGGAGTTAGCTGGGTATTGTGTACAGGGCCTGTCCACTAGGGGCCAGTGGTCCATTCACAGTGTGGGAGTTAGCTGGTCATTGTGTACAGGGGCTGTCCACTAGGGGCCAGTGGTCCATTCACAGTATGGGAGTTAGCTGGTCATTGTGTGCAGGGGCTGTCCACTAGGGGCCAGTGGGCCATTCACAGTATGGGAGTTAGCTGGTTATTGTGTACAGGGGCTGTCCACTAGGGGCCAGTGATCCATTCACAGTATGGGAGTTAGCTGGTCATTGTGTGCAGGGGCTGTCCACTAGGGGCCAGTGATCCATTCACAGTATGTGAGTTAGCTGGTCATTGTGTGCAGGGGCTGTCCACTAGGGGCCAGTGATCCATTCACAGTATGTGAGTTAGCTGGTCATTGTGTACAGGGGCTGTCCACTAGGGGCCAGTGATCCATTCACAGTGTGGGAGTTAGCTAGTCATTGTGTACAGGGGCTGTCCACTAGGGGCCAGTGGTCCATTCACAGTATGGGTGTTAGCTGGGTATTGTGTACAGGGGCTATCCAGTAGGGGCCAGTGGTCCATTCACAGTGTGGGAGTTAGCTGGGTATTGTGTACAGGGGCTATCCAGTAGGGGCCAGTGGTCCATTCACACTGTGGGAGTTAGATGGTCATTGAGTGCAGGGGCTGTCCACTAGGGGCCAGTGGGCCATTCACAGTATGGGAGTTAGCTGGTTATTGTGTACAGGGGCTGTCCACTAGGGGCCAGTGATCCATTCAAAGTATGGGAGTTAGCTGGTCATTGTGTGCAGGGGCTGTCCACTAGGGGCCAGTTATCCATTCACAGTATGGGAGTTAGCTGGTCATTGTGTGCAGGGGCTGTCCACTAGGGGCCAGTGATCCATTTACAGTATGGGAGTTAGCTGGTCATTGTGTGCAGGGACTGTCCACTAGGGGCCAGTGATCCATTCACAGTATGGGAGTTAGCTGGTTATTGTGTACAGGGGCTCTCCAGTAGGGGCCAGTGGTCCATTCACAGTATGGGAGTTAGCTGGTTATTGTGTACAGGGGCTGTCCACTAGGGGCCAGTGATCCATTCACAGTATGGAAGTTAGCTGGTCATTGTGTACAGCGGCTGTCCACTAGCGGCCAGTGGTCATTTCACAGTATGGGAGTTAGCTGGGTATTGTGTACAGGGGCTGTCCACTAGGGGCCAGTGTTCCATTCACAGTATGAGAGTTAGCTGGTCATTGTGTGCAGGGGCTGTCCACTAGGGGCCAGTGGTCCATTCACAGTGTGGGAGTTAGCTGGTCATTGTGTACAGGGGCTGTCCACTAGGGGCCAGTGATCCATTCACAGTATGGGAGTTAGCTGGTCATTGTGTGCAGGGGCTGTCCACTAGGGGCCAGTGATCCATTCACAGGATGGGAGTTAGCTGGTCATTGTATGCAGGGGCTGTCCACTAGGGGCCAGTGATCCATTCACAGTATGTGAGTTAGCTGGTCATTGTGTACAGGGGCTGTCCAGTAGGGGCCAGTGGTCCATTCACAGTGTGGGAGTTAGCTGGGTATTGTGTACAGGGGCAATCCAGTAGGGGCCAGTGGTCCATTCACAGTGTGGGAGTTAGCTTGTCATTGTGTGCAGGGGCTGTCCACTAGGGGCCAGTGGGCCATTCACAGTATGGGAGTTAGCTGGTTATTGTGTACAGGGGCTGTCCACTAGGGGCCAGAGATCCATTCAAAGTATGGGAGTTAGCTGGTCATTGTGTGCAGTGGCTGTCCACTAGGGGCCAGTGGTCCATTCACAGTATGGGAGTTAGCTGGTCATTGTGTGCAGGGGCTGTCCACTAGGGGCCAGTGATCCATTCACAGTATGGGAGTTAGCTGGTCATTGTGTGCAGGGGCTGTCCACTAGGGGCCAGTGATCCATTCACAGTATGGGAGTTAGCTGGTCATTGTGTGCAGGGGCTGTCCACTAGGGGCCAGTGATCCATTCACAGTATGTGAGTTAGCTGGTTATTGTGTACAGGGGCTCTCCAGTAGGGGCCAGTGGTCCATTCACAGTATGGGAGTTAGCTGGTTATTGTGTACAGGGGCTGTCCACTAGGGGCCAGTGATCCATTCACAGTATGGAAGTTAGCTGGTCATTGTGTACAGGGGCTGTCCACTAGCGGCCAGTGGTCATTTCACAGTATGGGAGTTAGCTGGGTATTGTGTACAGGGGCTGTCCACTAGGGGCCAGTGTTCCATTCACAGTATGAGAGTTAGCTGGTCATTGTGTGCAGGGGCTGTCCACTAGGGGCCAGTGGTCCATTCACAGTGTGGGAGTTAGCTGGTCATTGTGTACCGGGGCTGTCCACTAGGGGCCAGTGGTCCACTCACAGTGTGGGAGTTAGCTGGTTATTGTGTGCAGGGGCTGTCCACTAGGGGCCAGTGATCCATTCACAGTATGGGAGTTAGCTGATCATTGTGTACAGGGGCTGTCCACTAGGGGCCAGTGGTCCATTCACAGTGTGGGAGTTAGCTGGTCATTGTGTACAGAGGCTGTCCACTAGGGACCAGTGGTCCATTCACAGTGTGGGAGTTAGCTGGGCATTGTGTACAGAGGCTGTCCACTAAGGGCCAGTGGTCCATTCACAGTCTGGGAGTTAGCTGGTCATTGTGTACAGGGGCTGTCCACTAGGTGCCAGTGATCCATTCACAGTATGGGAGTTAGCTGGGCATTGTGTACAGGGGCTGTCCAGTAGGGGCCAGTGGTCCATTCACAGTGTGGGAGTTAGCTGGTCATTGTGTACAGGGGCTGTCCAGTAGGGGCCAGTGGTCCATTCACAGTATGGGAGTTAGCTGGGTATTGTGTACAGGGCCTGTCCACTAGGGGCCAGTGGTCCATTCACAGTGTGGGAGTTAGCTGGTCATTGTGTACAGGGGCTGTCCACTAGGGGCCATTGGTCCATTCACAGTATGGGAGTTAGCTGGTCATTGTGTGCAGGGGCTGTCCACTAGGGGCCAGTGGGCCATTCACAGTATGGGAGTTAGCTGGTTATTGTGTACAGGGGCTGTCCACTAGGGGCCAGTGATCCATTCACAGTATGGGAGTTAGCTGGTCATTGTGTGCAGGGGCTGTCCACTAGGGGCCAGTGATCCATTCACAGTATGTGAGTTAGCAGGTCATTGTGTGCAGGGGCTGTCCACTAGGGGCCAGTGATCCATTCACAGTATGTGAGTTAGCTGGTCATTGTGTACAGGGGCTGTCCACTAGGGGCCAGTGATCCATTCACAGTGTGGGAGTTAGCTAGTCATTGTGTACAGGGGCTGTCCACTAGGGGCCAGTGGCCCATTCACAGTATGGGTGTTAGCTGGGTATTGTGTACAGGGGCTATCCAGTAGGGGCCAGTGGTCCATTCACAGTGTGGGAGTTAGCTGGGTATTGTGTACAGGGGCTATCCAGTAGGGGCCAGTGGTCCATTCACAGTGTGGGAGTTAGCTGGTCATTGTGTGCAGGGGCTGTCCACTAGGGGCCAGTGGGCCATTCACAGTATGGGAGTTAGCTGGGTATTGTGTACAGGGGCTGTCCACTAGGGGCCAGTGGTCCATTCACAGTATGGGAGTTAGCTGGTTATTGTGTACAGGGGCTGTCCACTAGGGGCCAGTGATACATTCAAAGTATGGGAGTTAGCTGGTCATTGTGTGCAGTGGCTGTCCACTAGGGGCCAGTGGTCCATTCACAGTATGGGAGTTAGCTGGTCATTGTGTGCAGGGGCTGTCCACTAGGGGCCAGTGATCCATTCACAGTATGGGAGTTAGCTGGTCATTGTGTGCAGGGGCTGTCCACTAGGGGCCAGTGATCCATTCACAGTATGGGAGTTAGCTGGTTATTGTGTACAGGGGCTCTCCAGTAGGGGCCAGTGGTCCATTCACAGTATGGGAGTTAGCTGGTTATTGTGTACAGGGGCTGTCCACTAGGGGCCATTGATCCATTCACAGTATGGAAGTTAGCTGGTCATTGTGTACAGGGGCTGTCCACTAGCGGCCAGTGGTCATTTCACAGTATGGGAGTTAGCTGGGTATTGTGTACAGGGGCTGTCCACTAGGGGCCAGTGTTCCATTCACAGTATGAGAGTTAGCTGGTCATTGTGTGCAGGGGCTGTCCACTAGGGGCCAGTTATCCATTCACAGTATGGGAGTTAGCTGGTCATTGTGTGCAGGGGCTGTCCACTAGGGGCCAGTGATCCATTCACAGTATGGGAGTTAGCTGGTCATTGTGTGCAGGGACTGTCCACTAGGGGCCAGTGATCCATTCACAGTATGGGAGTTAGCTGGTTATTGTGTACAGGGGCTCTCCAGTAGGGGCCAGTGGTCCATTCACAGTATGGGAGTTAGCTGGTTATTGTGTACAGGGGCTGTCCACTAGGGGCCAGTGATCCATTCACAGTATGGAAGTTAGCTGGTCATTGTGTACAGGGGCTGTCCACTAGCGGCCAGTGGTCATTTCACAGTATGGGAGTTAGCTGGGTATTGTGTACAGGGGCTGTCCACTAGGGGCCAGTGTTCCATTCACAGTATGAGAGATAGCTGGTCATTGTGTGCAGGGGCTGTCCACTAGGGGCCAGTGGTCCATTCACAGTGTGGGAGTTAGCTGGTCATTGTGTACAGGGGCTGTCCACTAGGGGCCAGTGATCCATTCACAGTATGGGAGTTAGCTGGTCATTGTGTGCAGGGGCTGTCCACTAGGGGCCAGTGATCCATTCACAGGATGGGAGTTAGCTGGTCATTGTGTGCAGGGGCTGTCCACTAGGGGCCAGTGATCCATTCACAGTATGTGAGTTAGCTGGTCATTGTGTACAGGGGCTGTCCAGTAGGGGCCAGTGGTCCATTTACAGTATGGGAGTTAGCTGGTCATTGTGTACAGGGGCTGTCCACTAGGGGCCAGTGGTCCATTCACAGTGTGGGAGTTAGCTGGTCATTGTGTACAGGGGCTGTCCAGTAGGGGCCAGTGGTCCATTCACAGTATGGGAGTTAGCTGGGTATTGTGTACAGGGCCTGTCCACTAGGGGCCAGTGGTCCATTCACAGTGTGGGAGTTAGCTGGTCATTGTGTACAGGGGCTGTCCACTAGGGGCCAGTGATCCATTCACAGTGTGGGAGTTAGCTAGTCATTGTGTACAGGGGCTGTCCACTAGGGGCCAGTGGTCCATTCACAGTGTGGGAGATAGCTGGGTATTGTGTACAGGGGCTGTCCACTAGGGGCCAGTGGTCCATTCACAGTGTGGGAGTTAGCTGGGCATTGTGTACAGGGGCTGTCCAGTAGGGGCCAGTGGTCCATTCACAGTATGAGAGTTAGCTGGTCATTGTGTACAGGGGCTGTCCACTAGGGGCCAGTGGTCCATTCACAGTGTGGGAGTTAGCTGGTCATTGTGTACAGGGGCTGTCCACTAGGGGCCAGTGGTCCATTCACAGTGTGGGAGTTAGCTGGGCATTGTGTGCAGGGGCTGTCCACTAGGGGCCAGTGGTCCATTCACAGTATGGGAGTTAGCTGGTCATTGTGTGCAGGGGCTGTCCACTAGGGGCCAGTGATCCATTAACAGTATGAGAGATAGCTGGTCATTGTGTGCAGGGGCTGTCCACTAGGGGCCAGTGGTCCATTCACAGTGTGGGAGTTAGCTGGTCATTGTGTACAGGGGCTGTCCACTAGGGGCCAGTGATCCATTCACAGTATGGGAGTTAGCTGGTCATTGTGTGCAGGGGCTGTCCACTAGGGGCCAGTGATCCATTCACAGGATGGGAGTTAGCTGGTCATTGTGTGCAGGGGCTGTCCACTAGGGGCCAGTGATCCATTCACAGTATGTGAGTTAGCTGGTCATTGTGTACAGGGGCTGTCCAGTAGGGGCCAGTGGTCCATTTACAGTATGGGAGTTAGCTGGTCATTGTGTACAGGGGCTGTCCACTAGGGGCCAGTGGTCCATTCACAGTGTGGGAGTTAGCTGGTCATTGTGTACAGGGGCTGTCCAGTAGGGGCCAGTGGTCCATTCACAGTATGGGAGTTAGCTGGGTATTGTGTACAGGGCCTGTCCACTAGGGGCCAGTGGTCCATTCACAGTGTGGGAGTTAGCTGGTCATTGTGTACAGGGGCTGTCCACTAGGGGCCAGTGGTCCATTCACAGTGTGGGAGATAGCTGGGTATTGTGTACAGGGGCTGTCCACTAGGGGCCAGTGGTCCATTCACAGTGTGGGAGTTAGCTGGGCATTGTGTACAGGGGCTGTCCAGTAGGGGCCAGTGGTCCATTCACAGTATGAGAGTTAGCTGGTCATTGTGTACAGGGGCTGTCCACTAGGGGCCAGTGGTCCATTCACAGTGTGGGAGTTAGCTGGTCATTGTGTACAGGGGCTGTCCACTAGGGGCCAGTGGTCCATTCACAGTGTGGGAGTTAGCTGGGCATTGTGTGCAGGGGCTGTCCACTAGGGGCCAGTGGTCCATTCACAGTATGGGAGTTAGCTGGTCATTGTGTGCAGGGGCTGTCCACTAGGGGCCAGTGATCCATTAACAGTATGTGAGTTAGCTGGTCATTGTGTACAGGGGCTGTCCAGTAGGGGCCAGTGGTCCATTTACAGTATGGGAGTTAGCTGGTCATTGTGTACAGGGGCTGTCCACTAGGGGCCAGTGGTCCATTCACAATGTGGGAGTTAGCTGGTCATTGTGTACAGGGGCTGTCCACTAGGGGCCTGTGATCCATTCAAAGTATGGGAGTTAGATGGTCATTGTGTGCAGTGGCTGTCCACTAGGGGCCAGTGGTCCATTCACAGTATGGGAGTTAGCTGGTCATTGTGGGCAGGGGCTGTCCACTAGGGGCCAGTGATCCATTCACAGTATGTGAGTTAGCTGGTCATTGTGTACAGGGGCTGTCCACTAGGGGCCAGTGGTCCATTCACAGTATGGGTGTTAGCTGGGTATTGTGTACAGGGGCTATCCAGTAGGAGCCAGTGGTCCATTCACAGTGTGGGAGTTAGCTGGGTATTGTGTACAGGGGCAATCCAGTAGGGGCCAGTGGTCCATTCACAGTGTGGGAGTTAGCTTGTCATTGTGTGCAGGGGCTGTCCACTAGGGGCCAGTGGGCCATTCACAGTATGGGAGTTAGCTGGTTATTGTGTGCAGGGGCTGTCCACTAGGGGCCAGTGATCCATTCACAGTATGTGAGTTAGCTGGTCATTGTGTACAGGGGCTGTCCACTAGGGGCCAGTGATCCATTCACAGTGTGGGAGTTAGCTAGTCATTGTGTACAGGGGCTGTCCACTAGGGGCCAGTGGTCCATTCACAGTATGGGTGTTAGCTGGGTATTGTGTACAGGGGCTATCCAGTAGGGGCCAGTGGTCCATTCACAGTGTGGGAGTTAGCTGGGTATTGTGTACAGGGGCTATCCAGTAGGGGCCAGTGGTCCATTCACAGTGTGGGAGTTAGCTGGTCATTGTGTGCAGGGGCTGTCCACTAGGGGCCAGTGGGCCATTCACAGTATGGGAGTTAGCTGGGTATTGTGTACAGGGGCTGTCCACTAGGGGCCAGTGGTCCATTCACAGTATGGGAGTTAGCTGGTTATTGTGTACAGGGGCTGTCCACTAGGGGCCAGTGATACATTCAAAGTATGGGAGTTAGCTGGTCATTGTGTGCAGTGGCTGTCCACTAGGGGCCAGTGGTCCATTCACAGTATGGGAGTTAGCTGGTCATTGTGTGCAGGGGCTGTCCACTAGGGGCCAGTGATCCATTCACAGTATGGGAGTTAGCTGGTCATTGTGTGCAGGGGCTGTCCACTAGGGGTCAGTGATCCATTCACAGTATGGGAGTTAGCTGGTTATTGTGTACAGGGGCTCTCCAGTAGGGGCCAGTGGTCCATTCACAGTATGGGAGTTAGCTGGTTATTGTGTACAGGGGCTGTCCACTAGGGGCCATTGATCCATTCACAGTATGGAAGTTAGCTGGTCATTGTGTACAGGGGCTGTCCACTAGCGGCCAGTGGTCATTTCACAGTATGGGAGTTAGCTGGGTATTGTGTACAGGGGCTGTCCACTAGGGGCCAGTGTTCCATTCACAGTATGAGAGTTAGCTGGTCATTGTGTGCAGGGGCTGTCCACTAGGGGCCAGTTATCCATTCACAGTATGGGAGTTAGCTGGTCATTGTGTGCAGGGGCTGTCCACTAGGGGCCAGTGATCCATTCACAGTATGGGAGTTAGCTGGTCATTGTGTGCAGGGACTGTCCACTAGGGGCCAGTGATCCATTCACAGTATGGGAGTTAGCTGGTTATTGTGTACAGGGGCTCTCCAGTAGGGGCCAGTGGTCCATTCACAGTATGGGAGTTAGCTGGTTATTGTGTACAGGGGCTGTCCACTAGGGGCCAGTGATCCATTCACAGTATGGAAGTTAGCTGGTCATTGTGTACAGGGGCTGTCCACTAGCGGCCAGTGGTCATTTCACAGTATGGGAGTTAGCTGGGTATTGTGTACAGGGGCTGTCCACTAGGGGCCAGTGTTCCATTCACAGTATGAGAGATAGCTGGTCATTGTGTGCAGGGGCTGTCCACTAGGGGCCAGTGGTCCATTCACAGTGTGGGAGTTAGCTGGTCATTGTGTACAGGGGCTGTCCACTAGGGGCCAGTGATCCATTCACAGTATGGGAGTTAGCTGGTCATTGTGTGCAGGGGCTGTCCACTAGGGGCCAGTGATCCATTCACAGGATGGGAGTTAGCTGGTCATTGTGTGCAGGGGCTGTCCACTAGGGGCCAGTGATCCATTCACAGTATGTGAGTTAGCTGGTCATTGTGTACAGGGGCTGTCCAGTAGGGGCCAGTGGTCCATTTACAGTATGGGAGTTAGCTGGTCATTGTGTACAGGGGCTGTCCACTAGGGGCCAGTGGTCCATTCACAGTGTGGGAGTTAGCTGGTCATTGTGTACAGGGGCTGTCCAGTAGGGGCCAGTGGTCCATTCACAGTATGGGAGTTAGCTGGGTATTGTGTGCAGTGGCTGTCCACTAGGGGCCAGTGGTCCATTCACAGTATGGGAGTTAGCTGGTCATTGTGTGCAGGGGCTGTCCACTAGGGGCCAGTGATCCATTCACAGTATGGGAGTTAGCTGGTCATTGTGTGCAGGGGCTGTCCACTAGGGGTCAGTGATCCATTCACAGTATGGGAGTTAGCTGGTTATTGTGTACAGGGGCTCTCCAGTAGGGGCCAGTGGTCCATTCACAGTATGGGAGTTAGCTGGTTATTGTGTACAGGGGCTGTCCACTAGGGGCCATTGATCCATTCACAGTATGGAAGTTAGCTGGTCATTGTGTACAGGGGCTGTCCACTAGCGGCCAGTGGTCATTTCACAGTATGGGAGTTAGCTGGGTATTGTGTACAGGGGCTGTCCACTAGGGGCCAGTGTTCCATTCACAGTATGAGAGTTAGCTGGTCATTGTGTGCAGGGGCTGTCCACTAGGGGCCAGTTATCCATTCACAGTATGGGAGTTAGCTGGTCATTGTGTGCAGGGGCTGTCCACTAGGGGCCAGTGATCCATTCACAGTATGGGAGTTAGCTGGTCATTGTGTGCAGGGACTGTCCACTAGGGGCCAGTGATCCATTCACAGTATGGGAGTTAGCTGGTTATTGTGTACAGGGGCTCTCCAGTAGGGGCCAGTGGTCCATTCACAGTATGGGAGTTAGCTGGTTATTGTGTACAGGGGCTGTCCACTAGGGGCCAGTGATCCATTCACAGTATGGAAGTTAGCTGGTCATTGTGTACAGGGGCTGTCCACTAGCGGCCAGTGGTCATTTCACAGTATGGGAGTTAGCTGGGTATTGTGTACAGGGGCTGTCCACTAGGGGCCAGTGTTCCATTCACAGTATGAGAGATAGCTGGTCATTGTGTGCAGGGGCTGTCCACTAGGGGCCAGTGGTCCATTCACAGTGTGGGAGTTAGCTGGTCATTGTGTACAGGGGCTGTCCACTAGGGGCCAGTGATCCATTCACAGTATGGGAGTTAGCTGGTCATTGTGTGCAGGGGCTGTCCACTAGGGGCCAGTGATCCATTCACAGGATGGGAGTTAGCTGGTCATTGTGTGCAGGGGCTGTCCACTAGGGGCCAGTGGTCCATTTACAGTATGGGAGTTAGCTGGTCATTGTGTACAGGGGCTGTCCACTAGGGGCCAGTGGTCCATTCACAGTGTGGGAGTTAGCTGGTCATTGTGTACAGGGGCTGTCCAGTAGGGGCCAGTGGTCCCTTCACAGTATGGGAGTTAGCTGGGTATTGTGTACAGGGCCTGTCCACTAGGGGCCAGTGGTCCATTCACAGTGTGGGAGTTAGCTGGTCATTGTGTACAGGGGCTGTCCACTAGGGGCCAGTGATCCATTCACAGTGTGGGAGTTAGCTAGTCATTGTGTACAGGGGCTGTCCACTAGGGGCCAGTGGTCCATTCACAGTGTGGGAGATAGCTGGGTATTGTGTACAGGGGCTGTCCACTAGGGGCCAGTGGTCCATTCACAGTGTGGGAGTTAGCTGGGCATTGTGTACAGGGGCTGTCCAGTAGGGGCCAGTGGTCCATTCACAGTATGAGAGTTAGCTGGTCATTGTGTACAGGGGCTGTCCACTAGGGGCCAGTGGTCCATTCACAGTGTGGGAGTTAGCTGGTCATTGTGTACAGGGGCTGTCCACTAGGGGCCAGTGGTCCATTCACAGTGTGGGAGTTAGCTGGGCATTGTGTGCAGGGGCTGTCCACTAGGGGCCAGTGGTCCATTCACAGTATGGGAGTTAGCTGGTCATTGTGTGCAGGGGCTGTCCACTAGGGGCCAGTGATCCATTAACAGTATGTGAGTTAGCTGGTCATTGTGTACAGGGGCTGTCCAGTAGGGGCCAGTGGTCCATTTACAGTATGGGAGTTAGCTGGTCATTGTGTACAGGGGCTGTCCACTAGGGGTCAGTGGTCCATTCACAATGTGGGAGTTAGCTGGTCATTGTGTACAGGGGCTGTCCACTAGGGGCCTGTGATCCATTCAAAGTATGGGAGTTAGATGGTCATTGTGTGCAGTGGCTGTCCACTAGGGGCCAGTGGTCCATTCACAGTATGGGAGTTAGCTGGTCATTGTGGGCAGGGGCTGACCACTAGGGGCCAGTGATCCATTCACAGTATGTGAGTTAGCTGGTCATTGTGTACAGGGGCTGTCCACTAGGGGCCAGTGGTCCATTCACAGTATGGGTGTTAGCTGGGTATTGTGTACAGGGGCTATCCAGTAGGGGCCAGTGGTCCATTCACAGTGTGGGAGTTAGCTGGGTATTGTGTACAGGGGCAATCCAGTAGGGGCCAGTGGTCCATTCACAGTGTGGGAGTTAGCTTGTCATTGTGTGCAGGGGCTGTCCACTAGGGGCCAGTGGGCCATTCACAGTATGGGAGTTAGCTGGTTATTGTGTACAGGGGCTGTCCACTAGGGGCCAGTGATCCATTCAAAGTATGGGAGTTAGCTGGTCATTGTGTGCAGTGGCTGTCCACTAGGGGCCAGTGGTCCATTCACAGTATGGGAGTTAGCTGGTCATTGTGTGCAGGGGCTGTCCACTAAGGGCCAGTGATCCATTCACAGTATGGGAGTTAGCTGGTCATTGTGTGCAGGGGCTGTCCACTAGGGGCCAGTGATCCATTCACAGTATGGGAGTTAGCTGGTCATTGTGTGCAGGGGCTGTCCACTAGGGGCCAGTGATCCATTCACAGTATGGAAGTTAGCTGGTCATTGTGTACAGGGGCTGTCCACTAGCGGCCAGTGGTCATTTCACAGTATGGGAGTTAGCTGGGTATTGTGTACAGGGGCTGTCCACTAGGGGCCAGTGTTCCATTCACAGTATGAGAGATAGCTGGTCATTGTGTGCAGGGGCTGTCCACTAGGGGCCAGTGGTCCATTCACAGTGTGGGAGTTAGCTGGTCATTGTGTACAGGGGCTGTCCACTAGGGGCCAGTGATCCATTCACAGTATGGGAGTTAGCTGGTCATTGTGTGCAGGGGCTGTCCACTAGGGGCCAGTGATCCATTCACAGGATGGGAGTTAGCTGGTCATTGTGTGCAGGGGCTGTCCACTAGGGGCCAGTGATCCATTCACAGTATGTGAGTTAGCTGGTCATTGTGTACAGGGGCTGTCCAGTAGGGGCCAGTGGTCCATTTACAGTATGGGAGTTAGCTGGTCATTGTGTACAGGGGCTGTCCACTAGGGGCCAGTGGTCCATTCACAGTGTGGGAGTTAGCTGGTCATTGTGTACAGGGGCTGTCCAGTAGGGGCCAGTGGTCCATTCACAGTATGGGAGTTAGCTGGGTATTGTGTACAGGGCCTGTCCACTAGGGGCCAGTGGTCCATTCACAGTGTGGGAGTTAGCTGGTCATTGTGTACAGGGGCTGTCCACTAGGGGCCAGTGATCCATTCACAGTGTGGGAGTTAGCTAGTCATTGTGTACAGGGGCTGTCCACTAGGGGCCAGTGGTCCATTCACAGTGTGGGAGATAGCTGGGTATTGTGTACAGGGGCTGTCCACTAGGGGCCAGTGGTCCATTCACAGTGTGGGAGTTAGCTGGGCATTGTGTACAGGGGCTGTCCAGTAGGGGCCAGTGGTCCATTCACAGTATGAGAGTTAGCTGGTCATTGTGTACAGGGGCTGTCCACTAGGGGCCAGTGGTCCATTCACAGTGTGGGAGTTAGCTGGTCATTGTGTACAGGGGCTGTCCACTAGGGGCCAGTGGTCCATTCACAGTGTGGGAGTTAGCTGGGCATTGTGTGCAGGGGCTGTCCACTAGGGGCCAGTGGTCCATTCACAGTATGGGAGTTAGCTGGTCATTGTGTGCAGGGGCTGTCCACTAGGGGCCAGTGATCCATTAACAGTATGTGAGTTAGCTGGTCATTGTGTACAGGGGCTGTCCAGTAGGGGCCAGTGGTCCATTTACAGTATGGGAGTTAGCTGGTCATTGTGTACAGGGGCTGTCCACTAGGGGCCAGTGGTCCATTCACAATGTGGGAGTTAGCTGGTCATTGTGTACAGGGGCTGTCCACTAGGGGCCTGTGATCCATTCAAAGTATGGGAGTTAGATGGTCATTGTGTGCAGTGGCTGTCCACTAGGGGCCAGTGGTCCATTCACAGTATGGGAGTTAGCTGGTCATTGTGGGCAGGGGCTGTCCACTAGGGGCCAGTGATCCATTCACAGTATGGGAGTTAGCTGGTCATTTTGTGCAGGGGCTGTCCACTAGGGGCCAGTGATCCATTCACAGTATGTGAGTTAGCTGGTCATTGTGTACAGGGGCTGTCCACTAGGGGCCAGTGGTCCATTCACAGTATGGGTGTTAGCTGGGTATTGTGTACAGTGGCTATCCAGTAGGGGCCAGTGGTCCATTCACAGTGTGGGAGTTAGCTGGGTATTGTGTACAGGGGCAATCCAGTAGGGGCCAGTGGTCCATTCACAGTGTGGGAGTTAGCTTGTCATTGTGTGCAGGGGCTGTCCACTAGGGGCCAGTGGGCCATTCACAGTATGGGAGTTAGCTGGTTATTGTGTACAGGGGCTGTCCACTAGGGGCCAGTGATCCATTCAAAGTATGGGAGTTAGCTGGTCATTGTGTGCAGTGGCTGTCCACTAGGGGCCAGTGGTCCATTCACAGTATGGGAGTTAGCTGGTCATTGTGTGCAGGGGCTGTCCACTAGGGGCCAGTGATCCATTCACAGTATGGGAGTTAGCTGGTCATTGTGTGCAGGGGCTGTCCACTAGGGGCCAGTGATCCATTCACAGTATGGGAGTTAGCTGGTCATTGTGTGCAGGGGCTGTCCACTAGGGGCCAGTGATCCATTCACAGTATGGGAGTTAGCTGGTTATTGTGTACAGGGGCTCTCCAGTAGGGGCCAGTGGTCCATTCACAGTATGGAAGTTAGCTGGTCATTGTGTACAGGGGCTGTCCACTAGCGGCCAGTGGTCATTTCACAGTATGGGAGTTAGCTGGGTATTGTGTACAGGGGCTGTCCACTAGGGGCCAGTGTTCCATTCACAGTATGAGAGTTAGCTGGTCATTGTGTGCAGGGGCTGTCCACTAGGGGCCAGTGGTCCATTCACAGTGTGGGAGTTAGCTGGTCATTGTGTACAGGGGCTGTCCACTAGGGGCCAGTGGTCCACTCACAGTGTGGGAGTTAGCTGGTTATTGTGTGCAGGGGCTGTCCACTAGGGGCCAGTGATCCATTCACAGTATGGGAGTTAGCTGATCATTGTGTGCAGGGGCTGTCCACTAGGGGCCAGTGATCCATTAACAGTATGTGAGTTAGCTGGTCATTGGGTACAGGGGCTGTCCAGTAGGGGCCAGTGGTCCATTTACAGTATGGGAGTTAGCTGGTCATTGTGTACAGGGGCTGTCCACTAGGGGCCAGTGGTCCATTCACAGTGTTGGAGTTAGCTGGTCATTGTGTACAGGGGCTGTCCACTAGGGGCCAGTGATCCATTCACAGTATGGGAGTTAGCTGGGCATTGTGTACAGGGGATGTCCACTAGGGGCCAGTGATCCATTCACAGTGTGGGAGTTAGCTAGTCATTGTGTACAGGGGCTGTCCACTAGGGGCCAGTGGTCCATTCACAGTGTGGGAGATAGCTGGGTATTGTGTACAGGGGCTGTCCACTAGGGTCCAGTGGTCCATTCACAGTGTGGGAGTTAGCTGGGCATTGTGTACAGGGGCTGTCCACTAGGGGCCAGTGGTCCATTCACAGTGTGGGAGTTAGCTGGTCATTGGGTACAGAGGCTGTCCACTAGGGACCAGTGGTCCATTCACAGTGTGGGAGTTAGCTGGGCATTGTGTACAGAGGCTGTATACTAGGGGCCAGTGTTCCATTAACAGTCTGGGAGTTAGCTGGTCATTGTGTACAGGGGCTGTCCACTAGGTGCCAGTGATCCATTCACAGTGTGGGAGTTAGCTGGGCATTGTGTACAGAGGCTGCCCACTAGGGGCCAGTGGTCCATTCACATTGTGGGAGTTAGCTGGTCATTGTGCGCAGGGGCTGTCCACTAGGGGCCAGTAGTCCATTCACAGTATGGGAGTTAGCTGGTCATTGTGTACAGGGGCTGTGCACTAGGGGCCAGTGGTCCATTCACAGTATGGGAGTTAGCTGGGTATTGTGTACAGGGCCTGTCCACTAGGGGCCAGTGGTCCATTCACAGTGTGGGAGTTAGCTGGTCATTGTGTACAGGGGCTGTCCAGTAGGGGCCAGTGGTCCATTCACAGTATGGGAGTTAGCTGGGTATTGTGTACAGGGGCTGTCCACTAGGGGCCAGTGGTCCATTCACAGTATGGGAGTTAGCTGGTCATTGTGTGCAGGGGCTGTCCACTAGGGGCCAGTGATCCATTCACAGTATGGGAGTTAGCTGGTCATTGTGTGCAGGGGCTGTCCACTAGGGGCCAGTGATCCATTCACAGTATGTGAGTTAGCTGGTCATTGTGTACAGGGGCTGTCCACTAGGGGCCAGTGATCCATTCACAGTGTGGGAGTTAGCTAGTCATTGTGTACAGGGGCTTTCCACTAGGGGCCAGTGGTCCATTCACAGTATGGGAGTTAGCTGGGTATTGTGTACAGGGGCTATCCTGTAGGGGCCAGTGGTCCATTCACAGTGTGTGAGTTAGCTGGGTATTGTGTACAGGGGCTATCCAGTAGGGACCAGTGGTCCATTCACAGTGTGGGAGTTAGCTGGTCATTGTGTGCAGGGGCTGTCCACTAGGGGCCAGTGGGCCATTCACAGTATGGGAGTTAGCTGGTCATTGTGTACAGGGGCTGTCCACTAGGGGCCAGTGATCCATTCACAGTATGGGAGTTAGCTGGTCATTGTGTGCAGGGGCTGTCCACTAGGGGCCAGTGATCCATTCACAGTATGGGAGTTAGCTGGTCATTGTGTGCAGGGGCTGTCCACTAGGGGCCAGTGATCCATTCACAGTATGGGAGTTAGCTGGTTATTGTTTACAGGGGCTCTCCAGTAGGGGCCAGTGGTCCATTCACAGTATGGGAGTTAGCTGGATATTGTGTACAGGGTCTGTCCACTAGGGGCCAGTGATCCATTCACAGTATGGAAGTTAGCTGGTCATTGTGTACAGGGGCTGTCCACTAGCGGCCAGTGGTCATTTCACAGTATGGGAGTTAGCTGGGTATTGTGTACAGGGGCTGTCCACTAGGGGCCAGTGTTCCATTCACAGTATGAGAGTTAGCTGGTCATTGTGTGCAGGGGCTGTCCACTAGGGGCCAGTGGTCCATTCACAGTGTGGGAGTTAGCTGGTCATTGTGTACAGGGGCTGTCCACTAGGGGCCAGTGGTCCATTCACAGTGTGGGAGTTAGCTGGTTATTGTGTGCAGGGGCTGTCCACTAGGGGCCAGTGATACATTCACAGTATGGGAGTTAGCTGGTCATTGTGTGCAGGGGCTGTCCACTAGGGGCCAGTGATCCATTCACAGTATGGGAGTTAGCTGGTCATTGTGTGCAGGGGCTGTCCACTAGGGGCCAGTGATCCATTCACAGTATGTGAGTTAGCTGGTCATCGTGTACAGAGGATGTCCACTAGGGGCCAGTGATCCATTCACAGTGTGGGAGTTAGCTAGTCATTGTGTACAGGGGCTGTCCACTAGGGGCCAGTGGTCCATTCACAGTGTGGGAGATAGCTGGGTATTGTGTACAGGGGCTGTCCACTAGGGGCCAGTGGTCCATTCACAGTGTGGGAGTTAGCTGGGCATTGTGTACAGGGGCTGTCCAGTAGGGGACAGTGGTCCATTCACAGTATGGGAGTTAGCTGGTCATTGTGTACAGGGGCTGTCCACTAGGGGCCAGTGGTCCATTCACAGTGTGGGAGTTTGCTGGTCATTGTGTACAGAGGCTGACCACTAGGGACCAGTGGTCCATTCACAGTGTGGGAGTTAGCTGGGCATTGTGTACAGAGGCTGTCCACTAGGGGCCAGTGGTCCATTCACAGTCTGGGAGTTAGCTGGTCATTGTGTACAGGGGCTGTCCACTAGGTGCCAGTGATCCATTCACAGTATGGGAGTTAGCTGGGCATTGTGTACAGGGGATGTCCACTAGGGGCCAGTGGTCCATTCACAGTGTGGGAGTTAGCTGGGCATTGTGTACAGAGGCTGCCCACTAGGGGCCAGTGGTCCATTCACATTGTGGGAGTTAGCTGGTCATTGTGCGCAGGGGCTGTCCACTAGGGGCCAGTAGTCCATTCACAGTAATGGAGTTAGCTGGTCATAGTGTACAGGGGATGTCCACAAGGGGCCAGTGGTCCATTCACAGTGTGGGAGTTAGCTGGGCATTGTGTACAGAGGCTGCCCACTAGGGGCCAGTGGTCCATTCACATTGTGGGAGTTAGCTGGTCATTGTGCGCAGGGGCTGTCCACTAGGGGCCAGTAGTCCATTCACAGTATGGGAGTTAGCTGGTCATTGTGTACAGGGGCTGTGCACTAGGGGCCAGTGGTCCATTCACAGTATGGGAGTTAGCTGGGTATTGTGTACAGGGCCTGTCCACTAGGGGCCAGTAGTCCATTCACAGTGTGGGAGTTAGCTGGTCATTGTGTACAGGGGCTGTCCACTAGGGGCCAGTGGTCCATTCACAGTATGGGAGTTAGCTGGTCATTGTGTGCAGGGGCTGTCCACTAGGGGCCAGTGGGCCATTCACAGTATGGGAGTTAGCTGGTTATTGTGTACAGGGGCTGTCCACTAGGGGCCAGTGGTCCATTCACAGTGTGGGAGTTAGCTGGTCATTGTGTACAGGGGCTGTCCACTAGGGGCCAGTGATCCATTCACAGTATGGGAGTTAGCTGGGCATTGTGTGCAGGGGCTGTCCACTAGGGGCCAGTGATCCATTCACAGTGTGGGAGTTAGCTGGTCATTGTGTACAGGGGCTGTCCACTAGGGGCCAGTGATCCATTCACAGTGTGGGAGTTAGCTGGTCATTGTGTACAGGGGCTGTCCACTAGGGGCCAGTGGTCCATTCACAGTATGGGAGTTAGCTGGGCATTGTGTGCAGCAGGGGCGTATTAGCCGCGAGGCAAACAAGGCATTTGCCTTGGGCGGCATTTTCCAGGGGGCGGCAAAAAAAGCCGCCCCCAAACGCCCAGGGCAAATGTCTTGTTAGCCTTGCGGCTAACAAGACATACTGGGCTGCTGCTGTGCAGTCGGGCGGCGCTGCTGGGCAGGCGGCGAGGGAGCACTTCCTCTGAGCTGTCTGCTCAGCTCCCTCGCGCGCCGCAGAGTGAGGCTGGGAGCCGGAATATGACGTCATATTCCGGCTCCGCCTCCCAGCCTCACTGTGTGGCGCGCGAAGGAGCTGAGCAGACAGCTCAGAGGAAGTGATCCCTCGCTGCCCGCCCAGCAGACAGCCTAGCAGCGCCCCCCGACCGCCCAGCAGCCACTGGACCACCAGGGAAAAAAGATGACCCCCCCAGCATTCCCAAAGGTAAGGAGGCTGGGGGGGGTTAAAGTAAAAAATAAAAAAAAAAGTGTTAATGTGAGTGAGTGTGAGTGTCTGTTAGTGAGTGTGAGTGTGTGTGTGTGTGTGTTAGTGAGTGTGTGTGTGTCAGTGAGTGTGTGTGTCTGTTAGTGAGTGTGAGTGTGTATGTCTGTTAGTGAGTGAGTGTGTGTCTGTTAGTGAGTGTGAGTGTGTGTGTGTGTCTGTTAGTGTGTGTGTGTCTGTTAGTGTGGGTGTCTGTGTCTGTTAGTGTGTGTGTCTGTTAGTGTGTGTGTCTGTTAGTGTGTGTGTCTGTTAGTGTGTTTGTTAGTGTGTTTGCCTGTGAGTGTGTGTATGTTAGTGAGTGTGTGTGTCTGCTAGTTTGTGTCTGCTAGTGAGTCAGTGTGTGTCTGTTAGTGTGTGTCTGTTAGTGTGTGTCTGTTAGTGAGTGTCTGTCAGTGAGTGTGTTTGTTACTGAGTGTGTTTCTGTTAGCGAGTGTGTGTTTCTGTTAGCTAGTGTATGCGTATCTGTCAGTGAATGTGTGTGTGTGTATTTAGAATGCGGGGTAAAGGTTGGGTGGGGGTGGCGCGCGGGGGGGTGGGGCTGGCGCGCGGGGGGGGGGGGGCTGGCGCGCGGGGGGCGCCTGAGTTTTGTTCTGCCTAGGGCAGCACAAAACCAGGATACACCACTGGTGTGCAGGGGCTGTCCACTAGGGGCCAGTGATCCATTCACAGTGTGGGAGTTAGCTGGTCATTGTGTACAGGGGCTCTCCAGTAGGGGCCAGTGGTCCATTCACAGTATGGGAGTTAGCTGGGCATTGTGTACAGGGGCTGTCCACTAGGGGCCAGTCAGTAAGCTGGCTGTCACACTGAGAATGGGCAGGATTTCCCCTCTCTGGGGCACCAGGTGGTTTGTCAATGTAATCCCTCCCTCCTGGCAGGATAACCTGGCTGTGTATCACTCACACTGGGGAGCAATCCTTTCCAGTAACAAACATGGCGGCTATCAGCCGGGAGCGGAGCGCATGCGCAGTCAGATTGTGGGCGGATATAGAACGTTACGGATGGAGCGCGCTGATTGGCTGATTCCCTGACGTGTTCCTTCCCAGCGCTATAAGCATGCAGCAGGCTCTGTCCTTGGTCACACGGCGAGTGGCGGCCGGAGAAGATTCATCGGACCGGCACCCGGGGAAGGGCAGCGTGCCTGGTACGGAGACCGGGTAACCTGGCACACATTATAACCTGGCATGGAGAGAGGGTAATCTGGCACACACTATAACCTAGCATGAGACTGGCACACTCACAGGGTAACCTGAAATGAGACTGGCATGGGGAGAGGGTAACCTGGCACACACATTATAACCTGGCATGGGACTGGCACACTCACAGGGTAACCTGAAATGAGACTGGCATGGGGAGAGGGTAACCTGGCACACACATTATAACCTGGCATGGGACTGGCACACTCACAGGGTAACCTGGCATGGAGAGAGGTAACCTGGCATGAGACTGGCACACTGACAGGGTAACCTGGCATGGAGAGAGGTAACCTGGCATGAGACTGGCACACTGACAGGGTAACCTGGCATGGGACTGGCACACACATTGTAACCTGGCACACTCACTGGGTAACCTGGCATGGAGACATTCTAACCTGGCATTAACATTGTATCCTGGTAAAACCTGGCACCCTCGCTGGGTAACCTGGCAATTAGATTGTATTCTGGCATTAGCCTGGCACACTAACTGGGTAACCTGGTATTAACATTGTATCCTGTAAGACCTGGCATTAACCTGGCACACTTACTGAGTAGCCTGGTGCACACATTCTAACCTGGCACACTCGCTGAGTAACCTGGCATTAGACTGGCATCCTCAATGAATAAACTGAGTAAATGAGTAAACTCACTGGGTAACCTGGAAATAACATTGTATCCTGGTAAAACCTGGCACCCTCACTGGGTAACTTGGCATTAGCCTGGCACACTCTGTAACCAGGCATTAACTTTGTAACCTGGCACCCTCACTGGGTAACCTGACATTAGCATGGCATTAGCCTGGCACCCTCACTGGGTAACCTGGCACCCTCACTGAGTAACCTGCCACACTCACTTCGTAACCTGGAAATAACATTGTAACCTGGCACCCTCACTGGGTAACCTGACATTAGCCTGGCACACATTCTAACCTGGCACCCTCACTGGGTAACCTGGCATTAGCCTGGCACACTCACTTAGTAACCTGGCATTACCTTTGTAACCTGACATTAACCTGGCACCCTCACTGGGTAACCTGACATTAGCCTGGCACACATTCTAACCTGGCACCCGCACTGAGTAACCTGGCACACTCATTGGGTAAGCTGGAAATAACATTGTATCCTGGTAAAACCTGGCACCCTCTCTGGGTAACCTGGTATTAGCCTGGCACACTCACTGAGTAACCTCTCATTAACATGGCACACATTTACTGGGTATCCTGGCACACTCACTAGGTAACTTGGCATAACCTGGCACACTCACTGGGTAACCTGGCACACTTGCAGAGTAACTTGGCACACTCACAAAGTAACCTGGCACATTAATATGGTAACGTAACTGTAGGGCACACTGACTGACTGGCATTGTATCGTGACATAATGACTTGCATGAGATCCTGGCACACTTGCACGGTGTTGTGATATACTGACTGGCACGATGACTGGAATGGAGCATGTGGGTTACTGACAGGTGTGGGCATGCTGGGAGGAGCAAATCGTGTGTGTGTGTGTGTGTACACTGCACAGAAACACATCCATGGGAACACAGTGACAGTTATACAATACTAGGGACTGCTTTATTAATCCCAGGCCAGTTGGGAACTATTTAACCTTATATCATTATATAAAGGATATTCGCAGTCACGCAGCGCATGGTACCTTAAGACAATTGTCACCTGAAATTTTTTATATTCTTACACCACTTTTTTATTTTATTTTTTTATGCACATTTACATAATGACATGCAATACTCCAGTGCAGTTTGCAGATATCTAACGGTATATTTTTATGATTTAATAAGCTGTATGTAAAACCAGATGTAGATTTAGAAAGCCCCTAGTATTGTGTGACTTGTCATTTAAACGTGTCCCTGTTGGCTGTAATAAGGCAGACCAATAATGTAATAGATTAACATGTAACTCTTTATTGTCTACATAGAACGGAATAGGACCAGTCATTAACCTTCGTGACCTGTTAAAGGAATGAGTGACCTTCCCTCTATTCACAGCTGACAACTTTCTTGACTTATTTTTTTTTTTTTTTTTGAAGACCTTTGGGTCTGTATCTTGTTACTACGTACGGTATTCCTAAACTGCCTTCTACAACAAGGGCAATCTGCTTCAAGACATTATTATTATTATTATTATTATTATTATTATTATTACCATCACCATTTATATAACAGATTCCGTAGCGCTTTACAATATTATAAGAGCGGGGATTTAACGAATAGGACAATTACAGGAACGATAGGTTGAAGAGGGCCCTGCTCAAACAAGCTTAGTCTATTGTAGTGTTGGCGGTGAATTAATATTTATATACTAAATAGCGCAAAAAAAAACCTCTTTTAGAACTGGTGCCAAGTCAATCTCCTCGGAGCATGCGGTTGGCCTCCATAATTATAACAATTTACTGCTTAGAGAGGCACTGGGGGCATTGCGCGGAAAAGCATTGAATCCAATCGTGTCACGGATACAAACCTGTATTCAAGATACTGTAGTGCTGGTGTGGCTGCTTGGGCTAGTGGCCCGCTACAATAGAAGTCAATTTTCTCCTTTTTTTTTTTTTTTTTTTTTGGCACTGCCATGTTGCATCGCTGTGGCTGGCCCCACCTCCGTGGATGAGATCATCATTCTGGATGATCTCAGCCAATCCGAAGTGCTCCCATAGGAAAGAAATGGGAGGCTATTGTGCACGTCTTGAATCAGTGCATCTCTATGGGGAACGTTCAGCGCCTCCATGCAGAGGGTGGAGACGCTGAACGTTGCAGAACTGACCCAGTAAGCATCTCTAGTGGCTGTCTTTTTCTCTAAAAAGGCAGCGTTTACATTGAAAAGTCTGCAAGGACATGCTATAGGCACCACAACAAACTGTCCCTTTGACGTTCTAATGTCCTTAAACGTGAAAACCTTATTTAGTTTCGGAGGGGTTTTAGGTCCGTCCATCAGCCACTAAAGATGTGTTTTTGTCCAAATGTAAATTCTTGTTTCTCAGAAATGACAATATTTTACATGGTCTGAAATATATACCGTATTTTTCGCTCCATAAGACGCACTTTTTTTCTCCTCAAAAGTGAGGGGAAATGTCTGTGCGTCTTATGGAGCGACTATGAAGCTTTACTTACCTGTCTTGTAGCGTTGGCCGGCAGCACAGGGCGCACCGCGGTACTGGAACTTGAATTTCAGGTTCCGGTTTCCGGCGGGACTGAAAGGAAGTGCGCACTCAGCTTGTGCACACTTCCTTTCAGTCCCGCCGGAAACCGGAACCTGAAATTCAAGTTCCAGTACCGCGGTGCGCCCTGTGCTGCCGGCCAACGCTACAAGACAGGTAAGTAATTATGGGACAAGGGGAGGGAGACAGTATGGGATAGAAGAGAAGTCTATGGGGAGGGGGGGGGGATGAAGAAGTCTATGGGGAGGGGGGGGGGATGAAGAAGTCTATGGGGGGGGGGGGGGATGAAGAAGTCTATGGGGAGGGGGGGGGGGATGAAGAAGTCTATGGGGAGGGGGGGGATGAAGAAGTCTATGGGGAGGGGGGGGGGATGAAGAAGTCTATGGGGAGGGGGGGGGATGAAGAAGTCTATGGGGAGGGGGGGGGATGAAGAAGTCTATGGGGAGGGGGGGGGATGAAGAAGTCTATGGGGAGGGGGGGGATGAAGAAGTCTATGGGGAGGGGGGGGATGAAGAAGTCTATGGGGAGGGGGGGGGATGAAGAAGTCTATGGGGAGGGGGGGGATGAAGAAGTCTATGGGGAGGGGGGGGATGAAGAAGTCTATGGGGAGGGGGGGGATGAAGAAGTCTATGGGGAGGGGGGGGATGAAGAAGTCTATGGGGAGGGGGGGGATGAAGAAGTCTATGGGGAGGGGGGGGATGAAGAAGTCTATGGGGAGGGGGGGGATGAAGAAGTCTATGGGGAGGGGGGGGATGAAGAAGTCTATGGGGAGGGGGGGGGATGAAGAAGTCTATGGGGAGGGGGGGGATGAAGAAGTCTATGGGGAGGGGGGGGGATGAAGAAGTCTATGGGGAGGGGGGGGATGAAGAAGTCTATGGGGAGGGGGGGGATGAAGAAGTCTATGGGGAGGGGGGGGATGAAGAAGTCTATGGGGAGGGGGGGGGATGAAGAAGTCTATGGGGAGGGGGGGGGATGAAGAAGTCTATGGGGAGGGGGGGGGGATGAAGAAGTCTATGGGGAGGGGGGGGGGATGAAGAAGTCTATGGGGAGGGGGGGGGGATGAAGAAGTCTATGGGGAGGGGGGGGGGATGAAGAAGTCTATGGGGAGGGGGGGGGGATGAAGAAGTCTATGGGAGAGGAGAAGACTATGGGGAGGGGGGGACACTATGGGACAGGGGAGAAAACAAATATTCTGAACAAACTGTCCCATAGTAAGAAACACTATGGGGCAGTTTGTTCAGAATATTTTTTTTTCTGGGTTTCTTCCTCTAAAAACTAGGTGCGTCTTACGGTGAGGTGTGTCTTATGGAGCGAAAAATACGGTATATATTACAGGGAAGTGGATTTGGTGCTGAACATTTTGGTCTCCCTTTAAAATGATGGCTTGCTATATAAATGTGAATTAAAATCCTTATCAAACTAAGGCACCCACTGGATGAGGTCGCTAGGCGGATTTGAATCCTGCACTTTACTGGGACCTGTGCAGTTTGTTTACATTCTAACCAACTGGGCAATAGGATAGCATGGAGTAATCAAAGCCGTCGTGATATATCCTATTTTGTTTGCTTCTGTCCGTCGGAGGCTGGATCTGGTAACGCACATTCTAATTGTCACCACGCAGTTTTGATCTGTGGCAGCTGGTACATTGCAGCACTTTCCTCAAGCAACACTACAGATTGCCTTCTGGTTACGTGGTCTCTATCACAGACCTCAGGTACCAGCACCTCGTGGCCCGCTTTTTGATGCTTTGGGATTATGTTGGGATTTATTGGACTGAGTGTTTTAACGTATTTGACATTTTGGAATTGACATGTTCTTTCATCTTATTGCAGACTCTCCTGTTTATTATTTATCAGAGGTCTTCCAGGGGTGAGTGGTAACTCAGTATATTTTATATCTTTCATTTTGTATCTCCCTTCCCTTCTATTTTATTTTTTTTATGTTGGAGAGAGGGGTGGCAGCTGACATTTATTAGTGAGTATTTAGGACTGCTGGTGTATGTATGTCCCACACACTATGTTTAGCATGTTCTCGCTTCACCGCCACATTACATCAGACTTGTCTTTTTATTCCCATCAACCTTAGCTAGAATCTCACTGAGCGTGATGGGAGTTATAATCCAGCTTATAGCATTCAATTTGAGGGGACATTAATTTCCAAGAATGTGGCTTTTGGTTTGCATTTGCTTTTTCTTCCATTTTTACTTCTGCACTTAGGATAGTGCTAAACCTCCTGAACCAAGTAGGATTGTTTTATTTTCTTTTTGGTAGCTAGAGAGTTAAAGGGACACTATAGCCACCAAAACAACTTTAACTTAAAGCGGCAATGTCATGCTCAACTTACCTTTCTTTGATCGATTCCTCTTCTCTCCCTCCTTCAGGATCTGTTCTTCATTTCTTCCTGTCCGCTCTAGTTTTCTTTAAATCGTAAGACAAAGTAGGAACTATTTCTCTTATGGAGGTTTCCTACCCTATGACCAGCGGAGGAGCAACGTGTGCTGTGTTTCATGTGGTCAGAGAAATTTTACCACAATTCTTACCTTTCCTCCATGTTCTCGCGATGCCTCCTTTCCGTATTCCCAAATGCCGGCAAAACTACTGAATTGCGTCCTAACAGAATGAGAGCAGTTTGTCCAGTCGTGTTAGGACGAAACTTGGTACTTTGTTCGGTTCTAAATTTAATTCGACTGAATGAAATTCCAATCCAGTTGCAGCCACTTAGTAGATGGTTCCCTAATTCCCATGGTATTAGGGAGCTATGTACCAAACGGCTGAAAGACCTAAATTGGTCTTTGAGACAACTTTACTAATACCAAGTACAAATTACTTTGTATTGGTAATTAATCTGTCTAGTAAACAGTGAGCAGTAAATAAAATAATACCTCCCTCCCCCCTTTAAAAAATGGTGGGCCATCTCTTAACTAGCAACTAGCAATGTAGTGTCGCCCCTAACTGTGCCCCGCGAGTGGGGGGCTATTCAAGTAAACAGGGGATATAGAGTCCCCCTTGGGCCCCCATCCGGTGCTCAATTACAATAAGGGGGGGGGGGGGGGGGCGCTATTGTCCTCACACATGAGCGGCGGGTGTGGGCCCTAAATTATAATAAGGGGGACCTATTGTCTTCCCGACCCCCACCCATTAGGAGGTGGGTGGGGGTCCTACATTATAATAAGGAGGGGGCCCTTTTGTCCGGCCCCCACAACTGACTGGCTTGTTGGGGCCCTAAATTACAATAAGGACCTATTGTACCCCTCCTCCCCCCCCAAAAAAAGTAATAAAGACCTACCCATCTCACCTTAAAAATAGTGAGGGGGAACGAAAAAACTAAATTTCCTGTTTTTTAAAAATAAAAAATTGCCATTTGATGTCTTTGATAATAATCAAAGACTAAAAAAATAATCCAACTTCACCCAGCGAGGGCACTGCGCTCTGCGGGGAAAGGCTTATAAAGCCTCCCCACACCTTGCAATTAGGCTCAGAGCGCTCTAATTGGTTGGTTTGATAAGCAAGTCTACATTTACCTGTCACTGCACTCTGATTGGCTTGAAATCCAACTAACCAGAGTGCTCCCATGCTGTGTAAAATGGCACAGAGCACTCTGATTGGATTAGCAGGAAGTGTTTAGGAAGGCTGTGTAAGTCACATGCAGGGAGGTGTGACTAGGGATGTATAAACAAAATGATTTAACTCTTAAATGGCAGATAATTGAGCAGTGAGACTGTAGGGGCCTGATCTATGCATCAAAAGTGCTTCATTAAGCTAAAGATGTTTTGGTGACTATAGTGTCCCTTTAAAACTATGAATAGTGTAGGAATTGAACGCACCGTATTCTCATTACCAAGCTCCTTTCTCTGCCTCTATGCGACTTTTCAAAGGAACACTCAATGTAGCATGACCTCTTCGGGCCACTGTAGTGGCTCTGGTGCCAGAACTATCCTGGCCTCCTCCTGTAAGTAGTCACACCATTGAAGAGGTTTGACACCTTACCTAGGCGTACACGTCCCCTGCTGCCGGAAGCTCCTGTTTAATTGGTGCCTGTAAGTGTCCCTTTAAATGGCTCTTGTTCCTTCTGTGTTTATTTACGCTGTCAGTCTCTCTATGGATGGACTTTTTTATTTATTTTTTTATAATGCTATATGAGCCATTTAGAGTGTCTTGTTTACATGTACTTTAAAAGTAACTTGGCAGGAGAGATGGCTATACTGGGGTTTTAATACTATTAGAAACTGTCATCTCAGACGCTATTTCACAACCCTGTAAACAAAGTTATTTAAGTGCAAATGTGAAAAAAGCTTAGCATGCCCCATGGTACTGTAGCATGCATTGCAATGTGTCATGGGAGACAGTGTGTATGTCTGGACTAGACGCCGTACCAGGTCATTCTGTTTCTTCTACAGGCCCACCCTGTCTGTACACAGACCGTCAGATTGTGACGTGCAGGAAATCGGCCTACTAGATTAGACGTAGCCTCTGTTAATTGGCCAATAATTATAATTCTAATGCTTTATGCCATTCTCCCTTCTAGGATGCATATTCTTGCTGCGAAGTGTGGATGCTATAGCTAACCAGATTCACATTCAATGAGATGAAGCCGTTATGGTGCTTGGTGTCCCTTTAAGGTGTGTGTGTGTGTGTGTGTGGTTTTGTTTTTTTTAACGCTGCGGGTAACATGTAGACTAGAATCTGACGTCCATTTCCAGCAGTATATGGATTGCTGGGGAACCGAAGGGAACAGCTGCGTTGCCATCCACTGAGTTTGCCTGAGTTAATTCCAATGGAAAGCTTTGAAATCGAGTGCATTCACACTGCCATACACATGGGAGTGCATAAAATGCTAAGGAAAAGTGACTGCAGGGAAGATTGATTTATTTTTTTAAACATCTGTGGCTGGCTGAGCATTGTGGGATTCACAGCTGGCTATAATTTGGATATCCTGCTGTATTCTCGAGTTAATCTACAATTACAGCCCTGAACTTTGTCACAGATGTTTCCGCCTCCTGTTCTCGTCGATTTATTGGGAAGGTGAGGAATGAATGTTGTTGTGGTACATCTGCCAGATATCACTGGCCCGGCTCCAGGGAGATTTCTTAAGACTTCTTAAGGGTAGAGGGTAGATGTCTCATTGCTGTTAACCGTGGCAGGAAACATCAGATGTCTCCAACTCCCATTCTCTTCAGCCAGTTCATTGGTAGCAAATCATAAACTCTAAAGATATTTATACGGTTTCTGTCCAACTAGCAAAGAGGTTTGAAGCAGAACTGTTGCACAACCCAATAGATAACTAAAAGTTATCGAAGTCTATTTTAACGTTGTTTGGCTGTCCAGACATGCCATGTTAATTAATTTTACATTAGGTAGAAATAAAAAAATTAGCCCAATCGACACATTGGGACATGTGCCTAGAGAGAGACCGCTTAATTCCATAAACTTCAAATTTTCACATATTAAACATTTTATCACATATCATTTCCTAACCCCCTCACAGCCCTTTACAGCTGCAGATTGACATTGAGCTGTATAGATTATTGGTGATCTTTGCATTACGGAGAAATCACATGACACCCAAAGAGAGCATTTTCCTGGATTGTAGCACTGGACTAAACCTGCCAACCACCATGTTACTGCTTCTACACAATGTTAGCGTCATTATAGAACAGATTAGCAAGGAATCGCTAACCCTTTAAATGTGCGCTAATGGCAGAGCAGAATGTCTCCTCCACAAAGAACTCTCTTATCCTCGCGTCTCCCAATCTATAAAACTGTCTCTCGGCTTACCGTATCTGTTTGTTTTTATTACAATGTCTAAACACATTCACCTGGCAGGTGAGATAGTCCAAGCTATTTGTATCTGCTCTCTGTGTGTTTCTATGGTACTGCTGACTGACATGCCTAGAGCAATCTCTGGACAGGTAACAGGTGTGCTGTTCTCACCTATGTCAGAGGTGTAAAGCAGCTTATCTGAGATAGGTGTTTGTGTTTACCTGGTGTGCCTTAACTGGGCCTCCAATAGACAGCTTGTAATTATTACTCCTCCCACTCTGATGATCTAGGTGGATCCAGTATTAGATATGATAATCTGCCGGACCCCAGAATGCTTTTGCATGTGTTTCAGAGCAAATTAGAAATTGTCATGTGACACATCTGCCCCCTGCATGCTTTCATTGGGTAATAATATATTATCGCTTGTATTACAGCGTGCACTACAATAAGACAGGCTTAACATGGCTTGCAGATTAAAGACCTGATCTAACATGTTAAATATGGCAGTTTTGTTTGCCTTGTCTGGACCAGGGTTAGTCCGATCATGTACTCCGTACTTGGCACAGTATCGTACTGGAGAATGTGATTGGTGAAACATGATATCATTTTAGAAGTACCACTTATTTATTCAGTGTTTAAAAGTCGAAGGATTAATATTGCTGACCCACGAGTATATTGACCTCCTGCGTTTTAATCTCCGCTACATAACGGTCTATTCCTGCTTTTATTTATTTTAAATGAGATTATAAGCAACAGCAAGTCTAGGCAAGCAGATGTAAGCCTGGGAATTGGCTTCCAGCTATGAAATATTTGCTTCTCTTTACGAATGTTTACTGTACGAGCATTGTGCTAGAGGACGAACTCGCTACCTATATAGTAGCTATACGCTGACATATTGCCTTTGTGTTTGCTCCACTGGGCCCTGTTTAACCATGGTGGAAGTAGCTGAACCTCACTGGCTGTAATCACTGCTCCCGTCCCTGAAGACCTCATTCAGAGCTAAAAATTCACTGATCCAGTAGTGATTTCACCCAATGCCCACAGCAGAGCACTGACTGTAGTTACTAACCTAAACCCCGGTGCATCTCGCTACTCTGCGCCCTTGTTTCTCAAACAGTGGGATGCGTACCCCCCAAGGCAGTGCTTGACAAATCGCAGGTCGCCAAAGTGACTATACATTGTGTCCTGGTGACTGGGTTTTGTCAGTCTGTTCCCTCTGAGGCGGATGTCTGGCTTGGGTAGAGTGGAGGCGGCAAGGGAGCAGTAATCTCCCTTTCACTGCTCCATCTCACGCCCTGCAGAGATGCTGGGATATGATGTCACTCCGGCCCCGACATCCCTAAACCACACATAGAGCTTTAAGATGACTGGGGGCCCAACTGAACCTCAGGGACAGGATCCCCCACTGGACCCCAAGGGAAGCTATCCACTCCAGCTCCCCAAAAGCCTCTCTGTGGAACGTTTAGTGCTTCCATTCAGGGTGTGGAGACCGTGAATGTAGGTGCTGACCAGGAAGCACCTCTAGTGGTCGTCTAAGTGACAATCACTGGAGTTGTTGCTAGGCAGCATTGTGGTGTGTGGTGTGTTGTTTTTTTATTTATTTTTTACATTAAAATGCCTGCAGGGACTTACTATATTCATCAGAACAGATACATTAAGCTGTATTCTGGTGACTATAATGTCTCTTTTAAGAATTGTAATGTTGTCTTTTAAAACTAAGCTTTAAAAGAAAAACCTGGCTTCTAGATTCCAAGCACATTTGTCAAGCCCTGCCCAAGGCGTACCAAAGGTAGAGGTAGATACGCCAAAGGCTGGGAGGCTGAAGTGGTGATGGAGCTGAAATCTTGCGGTATGTTTTGGATCATGAGCTGTTCCAAGCCTTCTCTTTTTTTTATTTTATTTTTTTTTCATCATTTTAGTACAGGCTGATCTAAGTTTCTACTGTCTAAAGAATGCTGCTCCAGATCTGGGCTGGCTCTTTTAATTGTTGCCAGTCTAATCTGGCCTCTATATTCTTGATGCTTGTGAATGGTTGGTTTGCATCTTGAGGTGAAACCTCTGTATTTGCTCTCGTTAAGTAGCCTTGGACAATGACCTGCCTACCTCCTGGAGAGGGCTTTTTCTTAACCATGGAAATGATCCTACGATGTTGTCTTTTGTGGATGTCTGGGCCTTTCTGTGTTGCAGAGCTCACCAGCGTGGCTTTTTTTGTTTTTGGTATTCCCTTAGAGCAGCACGGGGTTCCGCATAATTTCCCCACATCCAAGATGGCTGCCGCTACTGCTATTCCCGGAAGGTTGGAAACAGCAGAGATCTCGCAATATCATAAGAGATCACAGGAGCGAGATTGGGCAGAATAGATGGGCCGACTGGTTCTTATCTGCCGTCACATTCTATGTTTCTATCTTAAGCCCGCCCTGCCCTCAGCCATTTTCTATCAGTCGTGATTGAGTGGACCTGATGGTTAAAGCTGCTGTTGGGTAGGGACATGGGAAGCTGCTGTTGGGTAGGGACATGCACATTAGCGAAATGAAAATTCTGGGCCGAAAAATCAGGATGACCTTGGCCGAAAACTGAAAAATAAATTTCCTATATTTTTTATTAATACACTTTTTAATGAATTTAATCTAATGGGAAAAAAAACTTCCATTCTCTTTTAGTGGTGCCCCCGCTTAATGCTCCTTTCCCCTCCCGCTTTATTAGTGTTCTTGCCCCCCCCGTCCCATAGTGTTCTTTACTCCCCTCCTATGTCCCAAGTGCAGTATTCTTGACTTTTCATGTTATCATTATCTTTCATTGGGATATATAATCATCTGAATTGTTAATGCAAGCATGTCTGTTAAACTATGCACTACAACATGTTTATAAAAAAAAAAAAAAAAAAAATATTTTTTTTATTCGACCTGTTTTTGGCTGAAACAGGTTAGGCCTATTTTTGGCAGCGAAAATTTCGGTGCATCCATAATTAAGTCACTGTGAGGGACATTAAAAGGATCTGTCAGGGGCATTGAAAGACTCTGTGAGAGGCAAAAAACTGTTAACTGTATTTTTCAAAGTGTTAAAATCTTTTTGCTCAGAAATCCTGCTTAAGTGGCTGACCGATCAGCATTCTTTTTCAGTCAGGTTGTGACATCGACTGAGGAAGCCCCTGCTGGGGCGAAACTCGTATCGGATCAACTTATTCATCATCAAGGTGCCATATTGGACTGTCCATATTGATAACTTTTTATACTGGACTTATATTACACTTTTTTTTTTTTTTTTATGCACATAGTTAAATGTGCTTATTGACCAAATAAAGAGAGAATTATAGTATTTCTATACCTAAGAAGGTTCTTCTGATTTCTTTCTTTTTTATTTTGATTTACCACTATCAACCTCTGAGAAGAAGGACTGGGGACATCCTTGTAAGAGTCCCTCAGCGCTACTCATGAGATCATGAGAGCCATATGAATCTATTTGGCTCCATGTTTGTGAGTATCTAAGATCCATAGATATTTACTCCATTTATTTTTGCAATATTGCCCTTTATTCTGCTTTCTTTTGCAGAAACAGATGTGTTCCACCTATTGTATGTACTTGTTTTGTATTATTTAGAGTGGTATAAGGGGTTCCCACTTCGGTGGTTTATAGCAGTTATATACCGCATATCGTGTACTGTATTCTGTAGGTTGTGAGATCTGTATTTTTCAAAGTGTCGTTTTTTTTGTTTTTTTTTGTTTTGTTTTTTAAAACCAATAAAACTCCATGAATTTGGAAAGCTGGTTAAAGCAGGGAACTCTTCAGAGAAAAATTACTGCTTCTACCTGTTCGGCCCTTATAGAAACTGAGAAAGGAGATACAACTAAAAATCCAGAAAACATGCCTGAGATGGTTTGTACCTACTGTTCCTCAACCAGCGGAGATAAGTGACAACTCAAAGAAAAGCACACAATGCTAGCCAATCTTCAACAAAGAATAGAAAATCTGATGATAGCTACTTGTCATTTGGATTCACAAGTGCCAGAAATAAAGATTGTCCTGAAGCACAATGCGTACTTTGCAATAAAACGTATCCAAACCGTTCATTATCACCTGCTAAATGACGTCGTCACTTTGAGCAAAACCACGCAGAGTACAAAGATAAAGACATTTACTTTATTTTTTTATTTTTTTTTTTTGCGAAGGCCAAAGGAGTATCAAAAGGGTAAACAATTTATGAGTACAATATGTCAAAATGCTAATACAGAGTGAGTTACCGCATAGCACTTGCAGGAGAAGCACACACAATTGGGGAATCCCTAATAAAACCATGTGCAAAATAAATCGTGTCATGTATTTTAAGTGAGAAGTTGCATAAAAAAAATTGAAGCTGTGCCACTTTCCAACAACACAGTTTTGCGCCGTATTCATGATCTTGCTGATGGCATCCATCCTGAACGAATTTCTCGACTGCATCAATGTGATGGGTACTCGCTGCAATTAGACGGGTCCACAGATGTGGCAGGGCTTTCAGTTTTCTTGGGTTTTGTTAGATATAATTTTGACAAACAGACTTGCTTCTGTGTGAAATTTTAAAACCTCATACCAGTGGTGAGTACATCTTTAACTGTATCCAGACGTTCATGAACACACACCGTGTATACATTGGGACAGATGTGACGGTGCCAAAGCAATGGTTGGGAAAGTGGCAGGCGCTGTAACACGAATAGGAAAGGTAGCAAAAAACAGCACCAGTTCTCACCGTGTTCTTCAGACATGCACTGGTAGCTAAAAATATTTCAATCTCCCTTAAAACTGTGCTGGACGAATCAGTCCAGATTATTCATTTTATAAAAAAGTCGACCATTACAGTCACAACTATATGAAATAATATGTGAATATATGGGTAGTCCCCGCTCTGCTCTGCTTTTGCATTCAGAAGTCAGTTGGCTATCAGGAGGTAAAGCCCTTGTTAGAAGTTTGAATTGCGTCAAGAGTTGTTTGCATATTTCCAGGATCATAAATTTGGATCTGATCGCTTATTATTTATTTTGTATTTTTTTAAACCAGCTCTGTGGTTATCCAAATTGGCATATCTTGCAGACCTATTCACAAAATTAAATGACGTATGTGTATCACTCCAAGGAAAACCACTAATATTTTTAATGCAACAGATAAAATATTTTCACTGTCTCGTAAGCTGCAGTTTCGGACCTCATCTGTTGAGCAAAATAATTTGAATTCTTCGCCAACACTCAAGGATTTTCTTGAAGATGACATTCGCAATGAAATTGTAGATCATTTTTGCCATTTAATCACATCTATTAATCAGTATTTTCCGTTCTTAAATGAAAACAATGACTGGGTTTGAAATCCATTCAGAAAAGACGAGCCAGACAATTTTTCTGATCGCTATAACTTCTGACAGTCAACTAAGCCAAGCAGTTTCTCTTATTGCTTTTTGGGGTGATTTACGCAAAGAATTACCAGAACTGTGCAGGTGGGCAATCAAAGTTCTGTTGCCATTCACCAGCATGTACTTATGTGAAACTGGATTCTCGTGTGGTGTGTGGGGTTTTTGTTGCAAAAAACAAAACAAAAAACAAAGTATCAAAATCGACGACACAAATGCAGACATGTGAATACAATTGTCAACAATTTAAACCAGATATGAAAGGAATTTGCCAGCAGAAGAGAACATCATGGTTTGCACTGCAGTGCCAATTTTTTGTTTTTAAAAATTTGGGGTTCCAAAGTGTTGCTATACCATGTCAAAGGGTTCCACGGGAAAAAATTAATTGGGGAAACCCTGCCTTAGAGTGTACCAAACTGTTGATTTGGACACTCGTAATGTTCTCCCTCTCCCGAACGAGCGGGGTTGGATTAGAATTTGCTTATAGCAAACCGTTACGCTGTGGAAGTAAAGGAGCCATCCCCATGACATAGGACCTTGGGATCAGCTGATGCCAGATCTGCCAACCGCTGGAACTGGATACGCAAGATCGTTGAGGTTTGAATCAGTACAGTGTCCAGTAATGCAGGTTCTATGGTTTCACGCTGGGTTTCTGTCGGCTGCAGGAACTTGCCGTGCCAGGCAGGACAGAGAAATGAGTATAGATCACGTGTCTAATCTCCAGTTTGGTAGTCCTCTATAGCGATCTTCGGCCCAGTAGGTGGGGTGCCGTGCTTGATAGCCGGAATCTGAGGCTTGAGGTCCTGGCTGCTTGGCGCGTCAGCCCGGCAAAGTCTCCTTCACTCTTCACAGTAGGCGAGGCATATTGTGGGATCTGCAATGCGGAGCCAGAAGGCTGCGAAAAAATCTCATCCAGCCGTTGGAGAGTTGAACGAGGCTCCGTCACTTGAGAGGGTCCTTCTGTGACCTCCGCCATTTTTGGTGCGGTAAGTTGATTGTGCTGCCGCGGAGCATAGGAACGTTCTCCTGGGACCGGGATAACCCCAACTGGTCCAGAGGGGGAAAGAGGGCCCAAAATCAAGATTTCAGCTGTGTGTGGCATCGGAGGAGTGGCCGCCAGGCTTGCAGGCCACATTCAGTGCTCAGGCGAATCCCGCTTGAAAGGCTGCTTACTTGGTACCCGTATATGCACCTTGGTGTCACCTGTAGTTTGGTAGCCCTTATGTGTAGTGCATAGGTAGCATTTTTTTTCTGTTTTTCCACAATATTTGCAGGGAAGAGCAGGCGCTGTATCAATAGGCGTCCGCTCGGCAGTCAGGCCCCGTCCAGCTCGTAAACCTTTTGCATGTCATGGAGGCCTACTAGTTAATTGCTCAGTAGAAGCCGTCGTCTCTCGCTCACACCTTTTGGAACTGCATCTCCCATGATGCTTTGCCAGCATTTTGACTGTAAAAGCATTATAGAACATGTAGTCCGTAATTTAGTGTGCTGCAGGTTGCCTATCCCTGGCCTGAAACATGTGCGAGGCAGTGTAGTACCCCAACTGATTGAGGCTAGCAGCTCACTTTGTTTCCTGTTCTATTAATTTGTATGCAGGCTTACTCCCTGACGTACCATACTTTGTTACAATGTGTGCAGGTAACCGGTTACATTGTAGCTACTCGTTCTCTGCATTTCACGGAGGTTTTTAGGGAGTCTGACTGATCAGGGAGTGCTCTATAGTCGTCTTTTCACGTTTGGGTCTGACACATTAATGTGTATTTACCTTGGTTTCATTTTGTTTGGTTTTTTTTCCTCTTAGATCACATTTTAGAAGATCTTGAATTAAAGAGATGTTAACATATAGTCTTTACCAGCCATTAATCTGATTGTGTCTAACTCCCACTAATCTTGGGCAGACTGTTCTATATGTATATCCCGGTTCAGCCTGACTGTATGGAAGCAATCTGTGCATTATTACCCATTAATTATCAGTGCACACTCCATTTTCTGTCACGTTTAATCCCTGGCCTGTGATACGTTAATGGTTTTTTTTAGTTTCAGGAGACCAGGTAGCATTGCTGAAAATCCGCAGTTTTGATTGTGTGAAGGGTTAAATCCTGATTTCTGCAGCGTCTGTGTTTTGCCCACGCACGTCACTGGTACGCACGTTCTCTATGCTCAATTATACCCTTCAGTATGACTGCTGAGGAAATGGGAGGCAGTCTGTATATTTATTTGAAGCATGTTACTGGGGATGTCTCCTTCCCATGCTATCCTATCTGTGAATTTCCAGCTGCTCTGTGTTTTCAAAAGTCTATTCTGCTGTGACTGCCTGCCTGGATAATTTATATTTCCTGAATGGTCTGTTGTGATGTTAATCAATTTTTTTATTTTTTTAAACTGCCTCAAGCATGTGCCCATCCTTACGCAGTGACCACTAAAGCCACCCACGTCCCTTCATTTCAATAAAGCGGTCTGGGTGCAGTGGCCTGGTAGCATTCGTCCTGCAATGTAACATTGCTGTTTAGTAGATATGTCTATTGGTACGTTTTCCAAACAACCACTAGCGGGAGCTTTCACTGCAATGACCAAGTTTGACTGTCATGTGACATTCAACGTTTAACATCATGAAATGCTGGTCATAGGACAGCATTGGTCTCCATGAGAAGCGTTTGATTGGATGATTGCATTTCTTGTCCCAAATGCTTCATGAGCTATATTGGACGAGAAAATGGAAATGGGTAGATGGAGTGAGCTGCAGTACTGGAAAAAGGGCTGGTAAAACCTGGATCTAAACGGTGAGAGGGAATACATGTTTGTATTCCTAATGCTATCATTTTCCTCTAATGGAATGCAGTCACTCGTAAGACTTGCCATCAGTTGCTGGCGCACACAGTGTATTACACCCCAAGCCGTGCCAGCCACCTGTGGAGCATTTGACAAGAAGCTGATGGATTTGACCGCTTTCTCTCTGCAGTACTTAACCGTTTGATTGCCAGGGCTGTCTGTGCAGCACTGCGGCGTTGCAAGCGTTAACCACATCCGTAAAACTGTCACCTTGCAGGGACTTTTAATACCGCCTGTGTTAATAATTATCAGGGATTTGCCATTTATTTCTGAATAACTGTGCCAGCTATATATTGACTCCAATATAACCATAATCCCATACCCAGATGGTTTATAAGTTACTGTATGAGACCCGTGAACTCTGCTACCTCCTTTAAACATTATGTGAACTGGATTTACCTGAGCACATCCTAGATTGAATGCATTAAACCAGAGATACCTGTTTGCTCATATAAACCGATGTTTGGGAAACCTGTCTGAAACGGGTTGAAGTTACAGTTCACAGGCTTTTGAAGGCATGCACCCCCTAACATGTTCCACATAATCGTGAGGACTGCCAGAATTGGGGTCCATATATCCAAACATTAAAACACTATTTTAAATCATTGGTCAAATGCGTTTTTGAATCTACTGGCTGGTGTTCACTGCGTACCCATATACGTACCCCAATGAGTTATTGACTAATCCCTTACCTGAAGTGGAGGTTTTGGGGTTCCATTTTCCAGGGTTCGATATGTGTCAGGGAATCCCTGATCCTGGTTCTCCTACTATTGTCCTCTATATATTTATTTTTAATGTTGGTGTTCCTTTCACTTGCCAAGTAGTTCCATTCACTCCTCTCCCCCCTCCATCTCCCATCCTTAGCCAGTTGGGCTATGTATTCAATGAACCTATACTGCATTGAATGAATTGGCCACCTTTTCCCAGAATTGCTGGGCATGGTATTGGTCCGTACTCTGCACGTTGTGATCCAGATCTGTACATTAAATTCCCCCATAGAGAAGCAGATTCAGCTTTTTCATTGTTTTCATAGGGCAATCCTGTAGGTAGGTGAGAGGGTGTTGAGGTGATCACAGTTCACAAGGTTATGGTTGCAGTAAAACCTTTATCAGCGTTTTTACTTTGTCTTTTGAAGTGTGAATGGTTAATACCCGTTTATTACATGCTGTGAATATATATCCTGAGGTTGGGGAGTTCTTTGTATGGATAATCCGCAGCTTTCAATGTTCTTTAACATTCCTGCGACTCTGCCTCATTACTTTGGGCTCAGGATTTGAAGTGAACCAGCACGGGACAGTGGGTTTACCGAGCTAATGAGAAATTTGGAAAATACTCTTATTTGATGGTCCGTCATAAAAAATACTAATTGTGTTCTGGCACGATCATATGGCTGTGTGTGTGTGTGTGTGTGTATATATATATATATATATATATATATATATATATATATATATATATATATATATATATATTCTATATCAACTATTCTTTGTGTCACTGGCCATTAGAGATCCTACCCAGCCATGTCCTGCGGTCCATCCATGTCCGTCTTATTGGAAAGTGGTTATGGTGAAATGAGTTCTATGTAGATGAACAGCCCACATTTATCAACGCTAAACATGCCTTAAATCTGTCTGAGGCTATACAAATGGTATGGGTTATGCAGTCATACCCACAAAGTCACAGGATGTTCTGGACATATTTAAAGAAAATGTAAGAGGGCTGGGGTGGGGGGGTTGTATTTGTGTTTAAATTTATTTTTTATGTATGTGTACCTTTTATGATGTCTGGATTGTCATGTTTGTCAGTCCGTGGTACTCAAACCATATTAGATATACAAGTCAGAAAATATATATAATGTATTTTTTTTTTTTTTATAGTAGTGATGTATGTATCTAGGAATTTCCATCACTTTCTGTGGAGACACTATTTATTTAATTGCTGTGAATAACCCTGATGTATTCTATTATAGAACCCACTAATTCTGGTTCCAATAGACCCACGCAAAAAAAGTCCCTTACTGCTTTAAACATTTAGAATTTTGATCCCGGACACATGTCTAATTCTGGGCCAGTTGTGCAGGCTACCCTTTTACAAATTGGCTTTAACCCCTTAAGGACCAAACTTCTGGAATAAAAGGGAATCATGACATGTCACACATGTCATGTGTCCTTAAGGGGTTAAACATTTTTATTTTTTAATGATGGTGCCACTGAGGGACTTCAACCTCCAGTAATCTAAGGCAGCACTGGGGCATGTACATATCCCAGTTCTGCCTTAACTCTTAAACTGACTTAACACCAATGCTAAGCAATATCCCCTTCATTGCACGAACACTAACCATTAACCCAATCACTACGTTTATGCAAACCTTTAAATCTCGTGGTTTTTGTTAGTCGGAGTTAACTGCATGTTTAGTTCTAAAAACAATTTAAAAAGTTTTTTTTTTCCTTTATCGCTTTAACTGCAGAACGCAGTGCTTTGCTACTTTTCAACACAAACCCCAAATGATTGGCGTTCTAGCATTCTGGTCAGGACATGTCAAATCCTTGTGAGTCCCCTCCCTGCATTTCATTAAATGTTTTTATTTTTTAATCAAATAATTGGATCATCTCCTGGGAGTCCCGTGATGTGCTGTTTGATCACATGTTTCAGTCTCTGTATCCTGTAGAATTATTCCATGCATAGTTCACTATTCCTTAATCTGGGAGAGAATAGAAGCTGCTCCTTCCATTGTACTTTAATCTGTAACCTCTTGCTGGTAGTAAGATATTAACTACCTAATTTCTAACACTAAATTACAGTATAATCAGTAAGAGAACTCTGACTCCTCTTTCTATTGACAGAAGTGATTAATCTACAATCCAGGACTCGTCACATTGAAGGAAGCGTGCAGCCCCACAGCTCCAATCTTCTGCCTTCCGGGAGCCTTGCAGATCCTTTCTGTCCTCACTAAAACAGAACAATGGGGCAAAGGGTTTCAGAGATCCAGGAACCATAAAAGAACCATACTATGCTTGGAACTGAGGCAATTTGAAATAGACGTCTACTGTAATGAAAGTGACATCTGCTAAGCAGCTTAATAGAGCAATTTGCGCTGTAACTGCTCATTATGCTCCGCATACAGCCATAAAGGATGATCAGCAGACTGGTCCCGCTCCAGTCTGGACTACGACCACAGTTGGTAAACCAACACTAGGAGTCAGAGTGGACTGAACAGTTTGTATCTGCCTGGTACACAACCTGTAATCATGAGGTTCTCTACCGTAGATTACATCATCTTTGCTCTGCTTCTGGTCCTTTCCTCGGGCATCGGACTTTATTATGCCCTGAGCGGTGGGAAGCAGCGCACCACACAGGAGTTTCTGCTGGCCAATCGCAGCATGGGCTTCCTTCCAGTAGCCCTTTCTCTCTTGGCCACGTTCCAGTCAGCAGTGGCAATCCTGGGAGTACCTTCAGAGATGTACCGATTTGGTACAGAGTACTGGTTCCTAGGTTGTTCCTACATCATCGGTCTTTTGATCCCTGCTCACATCTTCATACCGATCTTCTACCGTCTACGGTTAACCAGCACCTACGAGGTAAGGAGCCGGTCTTCTACTTGGCCTCTATGCATGCTTTCGTTCTAACCGTTTGTGAAAGAGGTAGGTAGCACAAACTGGCTGGTTTCACTGTACATTGTCTCAAAGCAGTTCTGAGTAAATCAGGGCAGATTAAATGTGCCACTGCAGCTAAAATCATCAGGTGTGCAATATTAACCTACCCACAGGTTCCCGTATAAATTCATATGGTATGCTTTTTCTATCTGGCTGTGTTTTTTTTAATTGTCATTTTATTGACTTAAGTTTTTTTTTTTTTCTTTTCTTTTGATCTGTGTACATGATTGTAGATTTGCTGCCCATCTTTCAGTTGTATAATTTGTTCAGTGCCATATATTTTAATTTGTGTTCTAACATTTACTGAAATAAATTCTGCAAAGCGTCCCATTGCACTGTATCTTCTGAGCATCAGGGGGTCTCCTTGTGTTGGGGGAAGCGAAGCTGCTCCAGTAATCAATAGATCTGATGTCTGTTCCAACCAAATGGGAGCCATTGCAGCTGGCATGGGAACCCAGCTTTGGGTCCTGTACCAGATCGAACTCTCATATTGCTACAGTAAAGCTGGCTTAGAATTGTGTGCATTATTTGAATACTCCATAAACGATGTCATAGTTTATTAGTTTTAAATAAGGAGCATCCATTCTATTAAGTGTTTAAAAATGTAGAAAATATTGAAGGTCCACTATAAGCACCGTAACAACTTCATTGCCCCAACCTTTTGAGGCGCCAGCTTACCGTTAACTGCTCATTAGCTCTTCCCAGGAGCACCGGTTGTAGAGCGAGGCTTGAATCAGGAAGCCTCAGACTGGGAGCCGACGAGCGTATCCACTGACTCCTATCCGTAGCTCCCCATTCACAAAATTCAGTGAGAAACGCACATTTACCTCACTCTGGTCTGTGAATGGGGAATTACTGCTTCGTTATTCAAGCCTTAGACTGCAGCAGTTGTTATGGTGTCAGGAGTGTCCCTTTAATATAAACATTAATACACTGAAAATGTTTGAATTGCTTTTTTTTTCTCTCTCCTTTCTTAATGCCCAACACCAACAATCGCTCCTCAATTTTTTTTATTTTTTTTTCTTCTTTCTTCAGCAAGTGTTTCAGTGTGGTGGATGATGGTGATTATATTTAGTGTCACAATCCGACCTCGCCATTGGTCCAGATTCTGCCGCGTTGCCTGCAGCCATCTTTTCCCATGTCTGTTTGTTTATTCTCCTACACCCAGCACCACCCCATCCCCCCCCACGCTCCCTTACATTAACCAAAAGCAGTCTAGCTTATCAGACCTTAGTACATATCACCCTAGGCTTTCTTTTCATGTTTCTTGAAAGCGATGCGATTTACTAACTTAGGATGAATTCTGATTTTATTTTTCCAATTGTTTAACTACAACTACCACAAACAAATCCTCCTGCACCCCTCTGTCTTGCAGTACCTCCAACTGAGATTCGGTAAAGCCGTGCGGATCTGTGGAACAGCGACCTTTATATTCCAGATGGTGAGTTATGGATTGGAGGATATGAAGATATATAAAATAAATTTGTATAAAGCAATTACCCATTACTTGAATTTCCTCAATCTAGATGTATAAATGTTGCAGTGTCGCTAGATTTTAATCTTCTTACGTTAATGTACTGCTCGGTAAATAAGGGACCCTACAATCATTCCTTTTTGATAACTTTGTTTTACTGCTACATTGATGTTTTCCCTATTACTCTACAATCTCGCTGTGATGGGGACAGACAATGAAACCTTTGCCTTGCTGCGAACGTTATTTAATCAGCCGCTGGACGTATTTGGACAGCGGAGATGGCACCTTCCTGGTTAAATAATGTATTCTAATAATGTTCCTTTAAACCTGGGATAGGATTCAAGCCATCTAGCAGAGCTAAACCTGTTTTTAAAATGAGCTGATGGCAAACATCTGTTTTTATTACGGTTAAAAGCGTAGAACAGCGTGATGGCTGATTGTGCTACCATTTACAATTTTCACCTTCATTTTAACTGTGCTTTAAACGCTTGGGTCACACGGAGGGTGAAAATCCGTGCTTTAGCATGATAATCTGATTTTTATATTTATACGTGGGACTGCAGAGATCCCTTGTGTCTTCACTTTCACTCCTTGTCCAACAGGAAGAGCAGGACAAGCTAGTATGGAAAATTAGATCTGTCCTCCCCCCCCCCCCCCCCCCCCCCCCCATGATATACCGGGGGAGGGGGTAATGAAGAGCAGTCACGTGTTCTTATTAGAACATGTTCCGTAGAGCTTCTAAAATGGGAATAATTGACTTGTAGTTGGTATATGGAATATAACAGACGAGGTGAATGTAAATGGCAGGTGCTGATTGATACCATTTTACCTGCACACGTCATTATTCCCACTTACTGCCTTATGATGGTCTGCCTGCTATGATCAGGGAACATGTATTAATTGGTCTCTCATCAAAAGCAATGGGAGAAATAAAACCTCCCAATGTTCTCGCTGTGGCTTCAATGTAGCTTTCTTCAGAGTAACATAGGGGAACTGAATGAAACCCTCATGGGAGCGTTCCTTTAGGATCTTTACAAACTGAAAGCAGAATAACTCTCTTTAAAAAGTAAAAAAAAAAATTTCCTTCATTTATTTTTCTGTTCCCTGTGTCCATCCATTCACAGCGGATGTTTTAGATATTTGTTCGGCGTTCATTCTGTTATCTCCGTGCTTGCTTGCATGGCTGTGCCATCAGTCACGATGGGGTTAAATATTAAGCGCACATTGTGAACCCTTTGTTAACCCCCTTTCTGTTTCCTGCAGGTGATTTACATGGGTGTGGTCCTGTATGCGCCGGCACTGGCTTTCAATGCAGGTACTCACATCGCTATTGTAGTTGGTAATGGCTATAGCATTACATCCTACAGGACAGGGGGATTTTAATCAGAAGGTGTGGCAGCCCCCCGTATAGCGGAGATCTGGTTATTACACACAATACTGCTGGGATCATTATATAGGTACAAGGATAATATAATTTACAGGCGAACAGCCCCTCAATTAGTTTTTTTTACTAATCTGGTAATTGGGGGGGAGTGGGGGACTGCGTTAGGATTATATCGCAAGGGTATTTCTGTGCAGGAGACTGTCCCTTTGTGTAGCCTATTCACACTCCACACCAAGCACGTAGCACTGGGTGACAAACCAGTGTAATACAGAGAGCAGGGGTTGGATTGCACCCAGGTTTCCTCTTGAAAGGGAACAAGGTAACTATGGCAGGAAGCTCTTCTATTAAATGCACCAGGGAAAGGAAGCTATGAGTGAATACTAAATGCATTGATTGTCAGCCCCAAAAGCCAAACTCTGCACTCTTTGTTAACATGTGAGCTGGAACCTACCTAATGGTTTAAATGTTCTCTGGGGCTGACTTAAAGGGACCCTCCACTGCCCGCTACCTGGCTGTCCCCTTCTGAACGCTGCCTCCTCGCAGCTCAGCTCACAATTACAGTATGAAATCTCTACAAAGGCCAAAATGAAATCAAATGCAGCCGAGCTGTGTAGCTGTCCATAGTGTCTCTTAAAACTAAATTCGATTTTTGGAAATTTCCTCTTAATTTCAGTTGATTGGATAACCTTGGAATTTTGTGAAAAGCAAATTGTATAGTTACAGGAGAATTCACTCATTTATTGCAATTGAGAGGCGACAAATTTAATGATACAGGTTACATTATTATCCTCATGTTTCGTTAAGCTGTTTCTATGGATGTGGATCTGCCATTGTGGGGGTCGCCTTTATCATGCCATTGATTGTATCTATTTAACTGTGTTATTGTAATGAATTAAATATAGTGTTTGACTATTTGTTACATTGATACAATGATTCCCCTTATGTTTTTTGCAGTTACTGGATTTAGCCTCTGGGGGACAGTGTTAACAATGGGATTGGTCTGTACACTATACACTACATTGGTGAGCTTTTATTCATTTTGTGTAATTGACTCATGCTCATGGAAACTTTCTGGGGGCCTGAAATAAGCATTTTTAACTGTCCGTTAAAGAAGATCCAAGGAACTGCAGTGAGTGTGCTGCTCAGGTAGTGTGTGTTATAGGAGGTGTGGGGAGCTGCAGTGGGCGTGCTGCTCAGGTAGTGTGTGTTATAGGAGGTGTGGGGAGCTGCAGTGGGCGTGCTGCTCAGGTAGTGTGTGTTATAGGAGGTGTGGGGAGCTGCAGTGAGCGTGCTGCTCAGGTAGTGTGCGTTATAGGAGGTGTGGGGAGCTGAAGGGAGCGTGTTGTTCATGTAGTGTGGGTCATAGGAGGTGTGGGGAGCTGTAGTGTGGGTTATAGGAGGTGTGGGGGGCTACAGTGAGCGTGCTGCTCAGGTAGTGTGCGTTATAGGAGGTGTGGGGAGCTGCAGTGGGCGTGCTGCTCAGGTAGTGTGTGTTATAGGAGGTGTGGGGAGCTGAAGGGAGTGTGCTGTTCATGTAGTGTGGGTTATAGGAGGTGTGGGGAGCTGTAGTGTGGGTTATAGGAGGTGTGAGGAGCTGCAGTGAGTGTGCTGCTCGGGTAGTGTGGGTTATAGGAGGTGTGGGAAGCTGCAGTCAGTGCTGCTCTGGTAGTGTGTGTTATAGGAGGTGTGGGGAGCTGCAGTGAGTGTGCTGCTCTGGTAGTGTGGGTTATAGGTGGTGAGGGGAGCTGCAGTTAGCGTGCTGCTCAGGTAGTGTGAGTTATAGGAGGTGTGGGGAGCTGCAGTGAGTGTGCTGCTCAGGCAGTGTGTGTTATAGGAGGTGTGGGGAGCTGCAGTGAGTGTGCTGCTCAGGTAATGTGTGTTATAGGAGATATGGGGAGCTGCAGTGAATGTGCTGCTCAGGGAGTGTGTGTTATAGGAGGTGTGGGGAGCTGCTGTGAGTGTGCTGCTCAGGTAGTGTGGGTTATAGGAGGTGTGGGGAGCTGCAGTACGCGTGTTGCTCAGGTAGTGTGTGTTATAGGAGGTGTTTTGGAGCTGCAGTGAGTGTGTTGCTCAGGTAGTGTGGGTTATAGGAGGTGTGAGGAGCTGCAGTTAGCGTGCTGCTCAGGTACTGTGGGTTATAGGAGGTGTGGGGAGCTGCAGTGAGTGTGCTGCTCAGGTAGTGTGTGTTATAGGAGGTGTGGGGAGCTGCAGTGAGCATGCTGCTCAGGTAGTGTGTGTTATAGGAGGTGTGGGGAGCTGCAGTGAGCATGCTGCTCAGGTAGTGTGGGTTATAGGAGGTGTGGGGAGCTGCAGTGAGCATGCTGCTCAGGTAGTGTGTGTTATAGGAGGTGTGGGGAGCTGCAGTGAGCATGCTGCTCAGGTAGTGTGGGTTATAGGAGGTGTGGGGAGCTGCAGTGAGCATGCTGCTCAGGTAGTGTGGGTTATAGGAGGTGTGGGGAGCTGCAGTGAGTGTGCTACTCAGGTACTTACTGGATTTTTTACGAATGAGCGCATTCATTATAGGATGAAGTGTGGAAACTTGGACTTTGTTCTAATATGTTAAAAAATACAAAAAACAAGGATCTTGGTGCACATTCTGTCTGAACACTAACCATGGAATGGACAGTCTGTGTTCCTGGTATATCTAGTTTTCAGACCTGTTTCTGCAGAACCAGTTGGTCTGGCTGGCAGTAATCTGACGATCCTCTCTTCTCCCACCAGGGGGGTCTGAAAGCCGTCATCTGGACAGATGTTATCCAGACCATGGTGATGTTTGCCGGACAGCTCGCTGTGATTATAGTTGGTACCATGAAAGTGGGCAGCATCAGCGAAGTGTGGCAAATCGCCACTGAAAATGGCAAGATCTCTGGCATAAAGTGAGTGTTGGCAATCCGCTGTGAATTTACTTGCCTTGCTAATTCAAGTCTCCGTAAGCTGTCCTGGGCTGCTTGCCGGGACAATACGTTATCTCTGGAACTTTTACTGAATTCAATTTTAGTTTATTTTATTTTTTTTATTTTTTTTTCTTTATTGTCCCTTTTTAAATATGTTTTCCACCTCTGCTATGTTATGTTAACAAACATTCAGAAAATCTGTTGATGTGAAACATTCTGTAATCATACCAAATGTCCTCTACCTCTGTTGTAGCTTGTTGAAGTGCTTTGTGTCTGGGGTTTGTCCTACTCGTGACCGTTTATAAAAGTGCAGATTTCAATAGAAATAAGCACTCTTTTATAACTGGGCAAGAAACCCCTTTCTGGCTGTCTGAGACACCAGCAGTCACTCCGACACTGACCGTCGCTCAGGCAGCTCTGTGGTGTGACTGGCACGCTGGGCACCTGCCTTCCCTGTACGACAACTTAGCGAAAGGCCTCTGATTGGCCTCCACCACCAATGACCTGCAGGAAAAATATACATGCTTGTGTTCCTTGGAGTTAAATGTACTTAATGGTTGAAAGAACATTTCATTGATGGGTTGTTGAGAGAGAGAGAGATAGATATATATAATTATAATTTTTTTTTTCTCAAGTTTCTCCAACTGTCAATTTAATGTTTTGGTGA